>NW_028301569.1:5757500-6057500 GCF_042242905.1 Orbicella faveolata
AGACACACATTTCATATCCCGCAAAGGAACTACTACAACTTGTCCATAGTCATCTCACTGCTCAAGGTTTGTTCTCTACGATTGTGTTCGTCTAACGTCTTTTGAGAGGCGTGGATGTTGCAAGACTCTTCTCAAACTTATCAAGAATTCATCAAGTTTAAACTAAGGAAATCATGACCGTGACGATGTCTGAATATGATATTTGATCTTAATTATCCGGAATAGATTTTGACGATTTTCTTTCTGCGTTTTCTCCTAAGTTTTAGTTTCGATTGAGAAGATCTATCATCAAACACCCAGTGTTTGATAACATTACCAAACACCTTGAAGTTCGTCAAAAATACTCTGCTACGCGTCCTATTTTGTACTGTTTTCTCGTTGTTTGGAAATGTGGTCAAACACGTTCTTTCGTGTTTGGCCAACCACGAACGTCCCGTTTGCAACCACTCAAAATGTCAAGCCTGGGTGGTTGATTACAGGAGGTGGTCGCTTACGAGAGCTTAGACCATTATTGGGTCAAAATTTTGCCTGATTGGAATATGGTAACTGCCGCCTTACCCCATGCGCCAATGCCGATGTAATGTTTTACTCGTGTAAAAAGTCAATTTCGGGAAAAATATCCGGTTCTTCCCATTGAGAAATTTCCGTCTCTTGTACCGCCTAGGAATACCATAATGTTACAACACCTTATTATAAAATTTTCTCTCTATTATTTGTCAAGTTTTCGCTTACCGGAGGTTAAAAACAAAACAAAATTTCAAGCTGTTAGCTCTAAAAGTGGTAACTTACAGGAGGTTCCAAATATAGTGATCTGACTTGGAACGTTCGGTTTTTTGGAAAACCGGAGGTTCGACTGTATTACTTGATGTCCTGGGGATTTATTGTTACAAGTTTTGTTCTTTTAATTCAGGTCTTCACGAGACAGCGGATGTTTTACGAAGGGAAGCAAATTTACCCGATCCCAGACCAGAAGCCAGTACCATGTCTACACCCACGAATAGAAAGGTATCTGCTATGTATTTTTTCCCTTTGTTGTTGTTACGTTGTTCTTTTCTGTATCGGCGTGTTTTTAACAAGAGGTGCTCCGTTGCGTTGTGTTTGCTTTGGAAGGATATAAAATACAGGAATCGCTATTCCTTTTAGCTAAGCACATTCAAGCAGAAACGTTTGCATACGAGCCAAGTGGCCCATCAGGCAGTCGCTTATTTCCGGTTTAGGCAGCATGAAACGACTAGGAATATTTCTACTCCCCCCTGGATGGGATGCTAGTCCATCGCAGGGTTACCCCCAGCATTAAGTTCGCCAGTACTCATTTATACACCTGGCTGGAGAGAGGCACTATGAGAGTAAAGTGTCTTGCCCAAGAACACAACACAATGTCCCAAGCCAGGGTTCGAACCCAGACCGCTTGATCCGGAGTCGAGCGCACTAACCATGAGGCCACCGCGCCTCCCATTTAGGCAGAAATGGTAAATAGATAAGATCTTCCTTGGAACAAATAAATGGATTTTATCAGTAAAAATCGGATTAAAGTAAAAATGTTATGAACTGTTACGCCCATTGCTGTTTTCATAGGTTCGTTTTAATCACACCTCAAGCCTGTCTACAGTGTCCACAGGCGCCAGCACGCCCGGGACCCCATCATTAACACGCTACAGGTTTAACGACCCAGGAACTCCCGTAGAAAAGGTAAATATCGTATGCTGAAGTCTTTTAAAATTTATCACAATGGAAGGAGGGGAACCCACGTCTATTCGATTCAAGAATCAAAGACACAAGGTAACTAGGAAATGACTGAGTCAGTCTTTGCCATTGTTAACCATTGTTGACTTATTCTTAACTCTTTGATATTACCTTAGCTCAAACGAACGGTCGGTACTTCGAGGAAAATTCGGATGAAATACATTCTTCCTAGACTACGAGTAGTCCGTTTTTCGCTCAGTCCATCGTGCGTGACGCTAAAGAAAACCGCGAGAAAAAATGCCACGGGGGACAGGGGGCCATTTTTTTTCCCTCGCGGTGTATTTTCGGTCTCGCTCGACGAACCAAGCGAAAAAGGAACTACTCGTAGTCTGCATTCTTCCTGAACGAAAATTCCTAACTGAAATTTCAGAAAATTCTTTGAATATAATAAACAACATTTCTGCATGACTTCGAATGGGACACAGCTTCAGCATTTCATGTTCCGGGCTCTGTAGGACATAACGTTACTCTTGGTTGTCACGCGCATCTGGAGTGCCCAGATGTCGAGTCGAAAGCTCTGCTACTTTGGCAGAGCTTTGGCAGAGCTGCACACGAATTTAAAACTGATCTAGTTCTTACTTACATAACCTGCATTGTTTTCTGCTGTTTTGTGCCCTTTTCTGTACCCTTTTCTTTTCTGTGCCCCTTTCTTTTCTGGTTTGTTTTCTTCCTCTCGGGTCAAAGCAATATGAATAATGATTTCATTTCATTTCCTGTGTTCCTAACACAGGATCGTTTGACCTCTTCACAACGGCTATGGTTTGCATCCCATTCCGACGCCGATCCTCACTTTTTACTCTCATTGAAACCTTTCTACAAGCGCCAGTTAATTCTGGGTTAGGGTGGCCGTATTTCAGTGGTCCAATTGCTTTTATTTATTTATTTATTTATTTTTTCTAGCGGCTTCTTCCTGACATACCTCGAACTACGCGCCCGCCATCACCCCCTACGCTGGACTTGATCGTGACGCGGTATCTTCGTGAGCAGCATGCTCAGTGCAACAATCCAGTGTCCGCTGGCCCACCTTTCTCCTTACTGCGGTGAGTTGTGAATGACCTTTTTAGACAGGTAAACTTTACTACAGATGCAAGCGCAAGAAGCAAATGTTTTCGTTGATTCTAGTGTATTTTGTTTTCTTTAGTTTCATGATGTTTGTTTTAACTCCTGTACCTGCGTGTTAACTTGTGTTGCTCGTAAAATACCTGAAAAGAGAATTGTTTCTCTTAGTAAGTGTTTGCAGTTTGTAGTGCTTTCTTCTCATCACTCAGATTACTTTTTTCACGTTTTTACACTTCTACCGTTGACGCTAACTCAATGAAACTTTAAATTAATTTTTTCACTATTCATTAAATTCATTGTTGACGTAAAAAAACTGATTTCGAGTCTAGCGCAGTATTTACCATGTATGCAATCTCTCCCTCTCTAACCTTTCCTATAGACCTCACAAATGTCCTGAACCAAAGTACAGATATTACGCTCCATCAAACATGACAACACGGTTAAAGCGAAGAGAGGTAAGGAGAGCTGTGTTTCGTCGATTTCAAATACACAGTTGTTCTTTTTTAATATAAATTCAAATGAGCAGGCTACGTTAATCACAGAGAGTGTCGTCTCGTAACTGGAGGTCTTCGCTAACCCCAGTTTCTTGTAAGGCAAAATATAGAAATTGTATTCTGATCTTGAAACTTGAAAGTTTAATCCATATTTTCCATTCCATACAAACGGTTTTAATTTCACTTTTGAAAGTAACCCTTAATTATTGGATTTTGCTGTACTTCCCATTAACTACCCACGAAATCCATAAGTGATCGCGACGTGGTCGCGCGCGTTCTCCCTCACTTGCTGTCTGTTACGTGTGTTTGCTTCGAGATCTTTTTAGTTCGTTCATGTTTTTGCTTTCATGTTTTAGCCATTGGTATCGTTTAATTTTGGTTTTTCAGTTCACTCAGTTAAAAACCTGTTTGATGTATTTATGGACTTGCAGGTTATTCCTCGCCATGGAGGCTATTATGGTGCGAGGCTCAATAGACGGTTTGTGTACGGCAGGTAACATGATCCGTACTACGCTATTCTTAAGTTTTGATCCGCAAACTTTAAAAAAGACCGTAAAGTACTCTTGACGTGCCTAACAAAATAATGTAATACAAAGTGAGCTCATGGTGAAATCTAGCCCTGTTGGCTTGAGAGAAAACATTTTTACTGTTCCGTATAAACCTCACTTACTCATCCTGTCCAGTTTTGCCCATTGTACCGTTTTCCTTCCAGCTATGTCTTTTGCTGTCTTGAACAATTGTAATTCACGATTCAGATCTTTCATTTGATGTCATTAAATGCCTTTTTTTTCATTTGTTCCGTAGATTTAAACCTCTCAGAGTTATTCGAGACACTGAGGAAAACAGCCTTTTCACTTGTGCCTCATTTTCGGTGAGTATTCCTATTTTAAGTGTCGAGGGAACATTATTAATGTAAAATACGTCCGTCGTACAAGCGAACAGTATAGAATAGACCGATTCGGCTAACGTGTGCACATCCTTGTTGCCACTCAATTCAGGCCATGTGATGATTCATTTGGGAGGTTACAATTGTTCTGTTTGTACATGCTCCCATGTAATCAGTTGCGTGTGACAAATAGGCCATTTTTGAGTTACCCTGGGCCTGTTCTCGTGTAAAATCTTTCATTTGAAAATGCGTTTGATTTACATGAAAATGAACCTGTAGACGAGGCTCATTTTCATATGAATTGTTTCGCACAAAGACTCGTTTTAACAGCGAGGCAAAAGGTAACTCGGAGATGGCCTATTGAACAATTGTAACCGCCTAAATGGGTCACCACGTGATCTGAATTGGATGCCAACAAGGATGTTAAAACGTTGGGCGAATCTGTCTGTGATATTTTTAGAGGGCTAATTCCTTAGCCAACAGTTTCCGTCAATGATGTTGCTAAGCAACTGAACTTATCCTTATGACGTCTCTCCAAAGTAATAGCTTCAGAATAGTCGAAGATTAGACTATACAAATCGGAACTTTTTTTGTGAATTAATTGTTATTTTTTCTTGTTTTTATTATCCCAGCCCGATGGCAAGTCGGTTTTACTTGGCACCCAAATAGGGGAGCTAAAGGAGTACAACTTAATCACAGGACAGGTATCCTCTAACGAATGCATTAATTTAATGTCTTAAGCTTAGTTCACACTAGCGACTAACGACATAAGGACGTAAGAAGGACGTTGTGTCGTTATATTTGCAGTGTGAACATCCTGACATAATGACATAACAGCTACATAACAGCATGAAGATAACGACATACGAAAAAAATTGGCACCCAAAGAGTACATGTCTTGGATGCATAACTCATTTGCATTGACGAACACAAGCGGATGACAATAGTTTAAAAACTGATCTTTTCCTTATGTCCTTTTGTCGATGTTCACATTACCGACATAAACGATTATGTCGTTTATGTCGCTAGTGTGAACCAGACCTTACTCATGCTGAAAAATAAGATCATCTTATGATATGCATTGTTGTCATTCTTACACCACTTCGTTAACGTCTGACTTGGATTTGTTTGGTCGTAGGAAGAAGCGACCTACCTCTGTACCGCAGACAGGGCCATTTCCATGTGCCAGTGTTCAAAGGTTAGAGGATATTTAACAGAGTAATGTATTCCTTCGTGGGAGTGTCATTTGCATTCCTGTCCCCTTCTCATTTCGTAGCAGACTCGAGGGAAATGACTCCAAATACCCAGGTAGGGAGTGGGGCCGTCCAGATAGTTGAACGTCCAGATAGAATCGCGAGAGAACCGTCTACAAAAAAAAAAAAAAATATATATATATATATAAGAAGTAATGGCCTAGTTTGAAAAAACAGTGTTAGATGAGCATTACGGAGACTCTTAAAATGGCTAAGGTTGGGAAAGATAAACATGAATTTCAGCCTCAGTTTTCCCTCTGAAAAGGAGGCTTCGGTGGTGAAGTAAGTTTGGACATTAGTAACGCGTTTTTTTTTTCTTTCAAGCGTTGCAAAGTGATTTAAAATCGCAAAAGAGCCCCTCTCTCCTTGTGAAGTCCTCCATTGTCTCTCCATAGCTTGTGTATGTGTACTTAACAGTGTGTCTTACTCGACTTCCAGGACCGTGAACTGTTGTTAACCTCCTCGTCATCTGCCTTGCCTCCATGCGCTCTTTGGACGTTTGGAGACGTCTTCGAAATGAAGTAAGTTTTGGGCATTCAAAACCTTTTTTAGAGTATTATCAAACTCTAGTTGAGGTTTTTTACGTTCTTGATTTACTTTATAATGTCTTTGCTCTGTTCTTTTAACGCTAGAGCATATCATAAACTTCCCCGAACATGCGCCTGTAGCTAATATTTTCCTGCGCGTAAACCGCTTGCATGGTTTCCCGCGTTTGCAGCCGGTTATATGTTTCCCCTCAAAAGATGCAATTTCTGACGATGGAGGGACGAATTAGTCGGAGGTTATTATTCTGACGGCACGTTGGAGAGACTCGCGGTGCATCGTGGGATGCTTAGGGACTATTTAAGGTTTTGGCGGGAGATTTAAGTCATGTTAAGTCGGTCAGTCGTAGTGTTCGCCCACTTTATTTTTTATGATTATGTTTCAATTTGATCAACTTGTGTAAATAATTGTAGACTACCCTTTCCTTTGGGACTCGTGCTGCTGCATTAAATGAGGAATACGTTCCCACATATTTTTGGCCACATATAAAGGGTGGCTTTTTAGTGGTTTTTCGTATTTGGCGTAGTACAGGTTCTAATTCTTGGAACCATTAGTTAAATTTGTATGGTAAACAGTAGGATGGCTGACTGACGCATCCTCAATAAACTTTTCACAATGAATTTCTCGTGTGAGTGTAGTCAGATCAAGTAATTACTTGACTTCCCGCCCTTATAACCGGTTACACGTTTTCCTACACATTTAGCAAATCACGTTTTCCCGCCCTTGCAACCGGCAGCTTGTAACTGCTTCCAGGTTTCCCTCGCTGGCAACCGATTCCAGTTTCCGGCGCTTGGGCGCTTTCCATTCAACCAAACATTTGGAAACGAGGAAGAGATGGTACGAAAGTTTCCTTGGAAAGTTTCCAGAAAATCCGGAAATTGTTGAATTTCCGAAATGCGAACCATTCAACCGAAAATTCCGGGGAAAAATCCCGGGGAAAAAAAAAATTCCTAAAATTTGAGATCAACTCGCGTGGTAGTCCTCTTTTTTCCGAAATTCGGGAAAGTGCTGTTTCATTCGTCTCCGGAAATCCAAACCAGAATCCTCTATCGAGTGGAAAGTGCCCATTGTCTTGAGTATTTTTATATATCAATCGGGAAAATTCCTACGGTTTGTAGAACGTTTTCGAAAAGCTCCGTTTTCATGACAGATTAGTGTGGACGGTAGGCCTAACTGGAGAAATAAAGCTCCTTCGGCATATTGTGGACGGAGCCTTAGTCGTTACGCTCATAATCAGTCGTTGATGTTTCTTTTTTGTTTTTCTCGTATAGACATTCCTTTAGTGAGGACACTTGGGTAAAATTTAGTAATCTATCAGAAGACAGAATTATTGGAACACACGACGCAACTGCTCATGTAAGTATTGTATAGTCAGAGGGACACAGTCAGCTGGTACACATGCGCATTAGATACCATTTCATAGCTAATTTGCATATCACAGAGACGTGATCCATACTTTTTTAAACCAAATGTGATAAAAATAATATGATTAAACGACTGAAAATCAAGCAGAACACTGTGAAGATTGCAGGAACAACGCAAGCTTCTGCACACGAAGGAGACTGAGGCATAAGATTTTGTTGTAGCAGGGGCAAGTTTGCAAGAGCAGTGCACACAATGTGGCATTGAAAATTGAGGCTATTTTGTCCTTGCTTCTTGACCCTCGAATTCAAACCAGCTGAATTTCGTGCGACATGTTCTGGGACAAATGTTTAGTGAATTCTGCTCCCCTAGAGAGTTGGTGAGTTTTGACCCACGACACGTGACGTGTTCTCCTCCAATCGGAACGCGTATTTGAGTTGGGAGGTATAACAACTGTCAACAGCGTTCGAGAAATTGAGTGGCTAAGAATTGCTGCCGTGTACAGTCGACCATCCACTAACGGCCACCTCTCTACAATGGTCACTTTTCTTGGTCCCGACGGAAAGTCCATACATTCGCTCTTATTTTAACCTCTCTAGAGCGGCAACGGCCTCTAAAACCGGTCCAAACTGCTAAAATAGGGACGTTAAGATATGGTAGGGCTAGGTTGTAGTACGGCGGCAATTAGTGAAGATCGCTTCCGGTGACGTCATGAGGCGCGTACCAGAACGGCTTTCCCGCCGTAGCCTTGCTACGTACTCTTCACTCTCACGTACTCTTCACTACGTGAGTATAAGCCTGCTGTTTACTTCTCATTTTAACGCTTTTTTCTCTGTTTTAACAGCCTAGTTTGAAGATAAAGTTCTCAATCATAAAAATCAGTTCTAAGATCATTGTTTCTTTGTCATTTGTACAGAAAATTTGAACGATTTTAACACCTACCGCGAGATGATCAATTCAGTCATATTAGTATCGGGCCGAACAGCCGTTTATAAGAAAGCTTCGAATGTTCTAATAGGAGCTATAATTGTTTATTACTGTTCAAAATGTATTTTATTATAATCGAAAGTTTGTATTTTCGGGCTTATCATGTAATCGTCGTACGAACAACCTGTCCGTGTTAAAATCGAGGTTTTTTTGTTTTTTTTTTTTATCAGAGTTTATATTTTGTTTTGTGGTCGGAATTACAGGCGGTTCTATCAAGTTCTAAAAGGCAAATCTTAGCTTTGGGAGATGTAAGACGGATGCAGGAGAAGGAAATCATTGTCATTAATCAAGCCTATTTCGTATGAAAGTAGAGTGATCTCTGGTTTCCTTGAAAGTAGTCATTTTTGTAAAGATACGTAGAGACTGCACATACCGTTGCCGTAGAGCAAAATCTTAATCATTTGAGTTTGGCGGGTAAAACACCGTTGTAAGCCTAGTCCCTCACGGCCAAAGTAGCCGTAGTAGCACCTCGCCGTAGCGTATCTTAAAGTCCCTGTTAACCTCTCGACAACGGCCAGTTAATCAATTACTGGCGAAAGGTGTATACAAAACCACACTTTTTTTATTGTAAAAGGTCACCAAACTTGATCCGTACCACGCGTCGTTGGTCTCTGTTTCTATTCAGTTTTTGTTTTATTGATATATTTTGATTGTGTTACGTATTTACAGGCTAAAATAAGTATTTTTACAAATAATAAATGATGTACCCTCGAAAGGAAGGTGTCATATTACAATCCTACCTCACCATAACGGCCACCTTTCTACGACGGCCACTTGCCTCTGTCCCCAAGGTCGCCGGTGTAGATAGGGTCGATTGTATTAAAATTCCTTTTATAAAGAGAGACAATACTGTTAGTCAGCTCAAACTGAAAACACCCGAAAGAGTTAGACGACGTATGTTTAGGCCGGTTGTCATTTGGTCAGACTCGATCCACTCACTATTTTTTCTTTTTTCCTTTCTTTTTTCTTTTTTTCATAATATTTTTTTCCCCTCAGATATACGATACAGCAACAGGTCACAAAATTTTAACTCTACACGACTCCAACAACACCAATAACTATTCAAAGAACCTCGCTTCGTTCAACCCGACAGACGACCTGGTACTCAATGACGGTGTATTATGGGATGTCAAGGGAAAACGGGTTATACACAAGTTTGACAAGTTCAACAACTTCGTCAGCGGCGTCTTTCATCCGTCGGGACTTGAGATCATCATCAACTCGGAAATTGTATCCTTGATAAATAACCAATTGAGAACTTCTCTTTTTCTTTCTAACAGGTTCAAACAGGTAATTAAATTAGAAGATAGAGTTCAATAATGTGTGTTTTTCTCGGTTCATTGTAATCGCTCTCTGTTATCTGCTTCGCGTCACTACAGCTCTAACAACACGAATAATCTTCTGTTATACTCAGGGTGCACGGATTAAACACTAGTTAACAAAAGAGGAAGCAATCGATCGAATCCCTACTTTATGAGCATGTATGGTCACCGTACGGGCCGCACTCGCTCGCTTGCAGGGAAATGACCAATTCCAAACGTATAATTACCAATGATTCCACGAGCGCCCGTTGGATATGAGATGGTAGATAGCCAACGAGGCGCCAAGCGCCGAGTGGCTATATACAAATCATGTTCAACAAGCGTGAATGGAATAACTTTTATTAAAAACGCCCCCAAAATATAGAAACCTAAAGTAAAATTACCTCCCCCCCCCCCCAAAAAAAAAAAACAACAACAACAACAACAAAAAAAACACATACACTTACCATTTTTGTAGAGCGGCGTAATATAATGGCTCTTATAATCCATCGAATATTTTTGCTGGCGCGCGATTGGTCTAAACGCGACACGTGACCGGATATTCACCAGCTAAAATTGGGAATATCCCAGAATATTCCACAAGTTTCAAAACTGCGCGTGTTGCGAAAAATATATGAAGGATAATAAACACAATAGCCTCCATTTGACTTTGAAAATATGCTCGGATATTTGTCCTTGGACGTTATCTTTTCTTCAAAGCTCACAGTTTTCTGTTCCGTTCTCGGAACAAATAATGTCCGCGGACGAATATCCGAGCATATTTTCGCGCCAAATGGAGGCTATTGTTTATATATACTATGATGGTTAAGCCAATGAAAACTCTTGAGCTCGCGAACACGGACGCAGAAAGACTTGTTTACTGCCGTACGCATTTTGTTTGTTTGTTTGTTTGTTTTTTTTGTTTGTTTTTTTTTTTTTAAAAAAAGAACTTCCCCATCCTCCAAAACAAGAAACTTTCTTCTCTTGTGGTAATTTTTCCTTGTACTTCAGACTGTTTTGCAATCAATCTGTTTAAGGTGGAAGTTGCGCACCATTTTGTAAATCGTGAAGGAAAATAAAAAAAAAATTGTCGAAAGTGATCGATGAGAATAACGCGAATTATCATTCGATGCATTTTTCCTTCCTTTTTCAGCAGACTTTGGAAAAGGCTCGCGAAACGTTGGAGGACTTGGAGGATAATTTTTAATACCGTCCAAAATGCGAAAAAACCGCATCCCGCGGTTTCGGAGCATACCGCAATAACGTAATTCGAGATTAAAATTACCGACATACCGTAAGAAAAACTGTTCAATACCGCGAACCCCATTGTCCCCCTCAATTAAACATACGAGGAAAAGAGGCCTGTGAACAGTCTATTTTTTTATCGAATGGATAGCGGCCACTGTCTTGAGCGTTTGATATATCAGTGAAACACTGTCTCTCGTGTTTGATATATTACATCGAAACTAAAACTAAAGAGAAAAAGAATCATTTAATCTGTACTAATTAGGGTAAGATATCCAAACCATAGTTAGTCAAAACACAGTCCTTTGTTTAAACTTAATGAATTTTTAATAAGCCCGGTCTTTTGAGCTAAAGCCTTCAAGAGATTTTCACCTATGTCCTCACAGAGCTGTTTCTTCATATTCCTCTTGTGGCTGTGTTCGCACTGTCGTGTCGTGTTCATTGTTCATTGTCTCATTTCCCTGTTGTTCTTCCTCTCTGCTTGCCCCACGATGTTGTCGTTGCTGGACATTAGTTGCGACTCCAAGCTGCCGTGGTCCAAAGATTTTCCTTTCAAGTTCCTCAGCTTGTGAAATAGTTTTTCTCGACAACAACTGAATGAAAGCTACGCGAAAACATCTCATTCTAGCGGCGTAAATCAACGGATTAAACAACGAATTCACTACTGGTAATAAAGTAACTAGACATAAAAATGAATATCCATCATAAGAAGGGATGCTCTTTTTAAGGAAGGTCATAACATAATTACTTATTTTTACTGGAATGTAACACAGAATCATGGCGAGTAATAGAACTATCGTCGTGTACAAAGCTTTCTTGTTATTAAGTAACTTCTCCTTGGCTTCTAAAGAAACTTGGTTAGCAGCAATTTGTTTCTCGGCACGGCGGACTTCCTTGTATACAGAAACATTAAAGAAAATTATCGCGGGAAACAAAATGAACGGTATAAGAGATCCAGCTATTATCATTGCAAAATGAATGTCAGTCTTCGAGAGTTCCTCTCTGGGAAGAAGGATCACTACAGCCCACACCAGACCAGAGACAATGATGATACGACCTTCAGTCACCTTGTTCTGGTACGTGAAGGGATGTTTAACCGCAATGTAACGTTCTAAACTGATTAAAAACAAATGGTATAACGACGCTGGAACACATTTTCTTGTAACAGCAAATGATGTGTCAGTTAGACTGCAAAACGTGTCTGTTTTACCTTCGAAGAGTAAGGCAGAGCTGGCGATGAGTAGAGGTTGAACAACTAGACCTACCACGAGGTCAGTTGTGGCCAAACAGGCGAGTGCTATGTTAGATTTGGTGCGAAGCTGTCGTTTGGTTTTCACTGCAACCATCACCAGGATGTTGAGCAAAATGATTAGAGGACAGGTGAGGAGGTTAACGACGATTCTGACGATAAATACAGCGAAAAGATCAGGAAGAATCATTGCGGGATTTAGAGGAAGAAATGCGAAACCACAACTAATCAAAGTGGTGTTGGCCGTAGTGTGATTCATCTCTCTTCCGTTAACTGACCTTTCGTGTTCTTTAGATAGTTTTCTGGCGTAGCACAGTCCCCTGTTAGGTGGAGTTTCCTTGGCAGTTAATGTAGAATTAACACTGTCCAAGAAAGGCTCCTCATTTATCTTGTTCCTGCAATGACATGGTACTTTAAACGTGCGCTTAATGTTGGTTGTGTGAACTAGTATTTGCACGAGTATGTCTTTTCATGAAAAGACTATTATTAGATGTTTTGTTATTCATAAATAACGTAGCGGGCGAAGGTTAAAAATAGAATGCAAATTATTGGAACCCCGGGAGAGAGCAATAGGAGGAAAATGAGCGCCGAAGTTTAGGTTTAAAAATTGTTTCAGAAACACTTGCTTACGCGCTTGAAAAAGCTTCAAATCTTCCGCCACTCCGTTTTGTTTGTGTGAGTTTGTCTGAGTTATAACGTCACTCGCGCGCTTCGCTATTCTGCTCATGTAACTGGAATTTGCGATGCTCTTGAATATAGCAAAGTATATAATAAAACAATTGCTTAAAAATACAAAGGACAACTGAAGCTGGAACCGGTGTTTGCGTAATCGAGCTACATATAAAAAGGCTTTGTTCGCAGGAGTTCTGTCGGATTTAACACTTAAAGGACAATGCTTAAAAGAGTGTACAAGGAACTTTTGTAACTCTTTTCAACAGTTGGATTATGAGGTCGAGATCGTTGGCGTGATAGTTGTCGAAGGCCGGCGTAAATTATGTAATAGTTTTAGTATAATTGAAAATCTGCTGTAAATTACCTAAATCCTCTTCACAGACATTTCGAAAACGTGAAGAAAAGGCCGCAATTTTGTTTACAACCGCACACAGCTAGGCTACTCACTATCTACAACAGAATAGATAGTGAGAAGCGTAAATAAGAAAACATCATTCTTGATAGAACGCGAGAAGATTTGTACTAACACGGTCTACAAGTTTACCTCTACAGGCTATATATAGCTTCAATAGACCTATTTCTATATATTAAAATTCATCCTGAAACAAAAGACCTCAGCACAGAGTTTGTGGGGTTTATTCCCCAGAGTGTCGTGCTGAGGTCTATTGTGTTAGGGTAAAAATTGGCCTATTTATCTCCACCTCAGTTCACCATGTGTCTTCAAAGGCAGATTGTCATTGATGTTTGTAGCGTTTATTGTTTGATGGTTTTTTTCGTCACTTCTCTCCATTTCGTTTTCTTTCGTCGCTGTTTATTTTTTCAAGATCGCTCAGCTTTTTTTTAGTGATCAAGGCGGCTTTGTGTTCGTGAAAGCGGTAAATTTACTTTGAGATGTGCGAATAACTGAAACGATAACGAAAACAATAGCACCAAAGGTTCATTGTTTATTTGGTCCGCCCTGAAACATTAATGAGCAAAGCTTTACTCCTCGTGGAAAAAAACGCTCACGTTTATTGCAGCTCTTTCAGTTAACCTCGCACGTGAGGTATTAGCGATTTTCCACTCGTAAGACCATTTTTCTGTGGTTTTTGTTTTTCACTGTTACATGATTTTTGGTTGAAAATCCTTCTTAAATTCAATTGGGCGAAAAAAAGAAAATTGTTTCCAAATGACGAATTTGAAGGACCTGGAATGCTCTGACAAAACGACCCTCGTTTCCACTTTGAGATTTTAGCATTTTCTTATTGCTTTCAGAGATCAATGCGATCACAGAGAGAGTGGTCTCAGGCGATTATAGAAATCGTAGCGAGCGTTGCGACAATGTTTGCTGAGATAGCCTTGAGTTCTGTTTCAACAAGTGCAGCTATCATATGGAAACCGGCAGTCATAAAGATCGCTCAAGTTTTTCTGTAGCGATCAAGGCGGCTGTGTGTTTGTAAAAGTAGTAAAATTACTTTGAGAAGTGCAAGTGAGTGAAGCGATAACGAAAAGAATAGCTCCAAGGGTTAATTGTTTGTAGACCCGCCCTGTTACGTTAATGAGCAGAGCTTTATTCCCCGCGGAAAAACGCTCACGTTTATTACATCTTTTTCAGTTAACCTTGAACGTGAGGTATTAGCAAGGATACACTAGATTTTGCACTCATTAGACAATTTTTTTGTAGCTTTTATTTTTCGTTAGTACATTACTTTTAGTTGAAAATTCTTCTTAAATTCAGTGTGGGGAAAACAATCTTATTTCTTCAAGTCTGAAGAAGAAAACGTGTGACATGATGTTTGCCTTAGCAAGTACACCAGCTCTCTTCTTCCACCCATGCCAACTGGACAAGAGTCTTGTTTCGTAAAGTTGAATCTTTGATCCGACAACGTTAACTGAAATAAATGTATCTTAATATTTAAGTACCAATAGGCAATATGTCACCTGGGGTGACTCCCATGTAAAAAGAACGGGGGTGCTCGTGGGAAATTTTGAAAAGAGCCTCTAAGAGGTACCAAGATCCTGTTTTGTGGGCGTGGCTTGAAATTTTTTTCACTCCCAAGAGGTACCAATTCTGAGACAAAATTAAAAGTCAGTTGATTTTCACATATCTCCTGTCATATGTTTTCAGCTCAATACCTGAAAGCTACCGCAAAAGCTCCCGGCGTGCACCCGTTGAGGCTGAACACCGTTAGAGTTACCAAAACCGCTTTTTTAACCCCTTAAAGGTACGACGAGCACCCCCGTCCTTTTTATGTGGGAGTCCCCCTCCCCCCCCCCCCCCCTCCGGGTATTTCATCATGTTCGTCAATCAAAGACAATATCCTGAGAACAATAAACATTCTACGCGCTGACCACGCTTAAAAAAGCGGAGTTTACATTTTTGTGATCTGTTCTTTTCAGAGAGGCTAAATTTTCAGACGTATGATTGCAGATGAATATTGACGTATCATTTCGTAAAACGAGAAAAAAAAATTAAAAAATTGTCGGAAATGAGTGATGATAATGGCCGTTGCCATATATATATAGGTATCTATTACATCCCGTGGTGTAGCTAAGTTAAACAGATTGTTTTCCAAATTTGAACAAATTCCCAGTGAGTTGTAACTCACTGTCTTTGCCCTCTTGGGACATTCTGGGAAAGGGACACAAAATCTTTTAATTTTAACTTTTTCTACGGTGTCAAA
The DNA here is from genome assembly GCF_042242905.1 of Orbicella faveolata. Classification (NCBI taxonomy): domain Eukaryota; kingdom Metazoa; phylum Cnidaria; class Anthozoa; order Scleractinia; family Merulinidae; genus Orbicella; species Orbicella faveolata. The sequence goes on from NW_028301569.1 coordinate 5,772,958, forward strand.
TAAGCGAAGAAAGCACTTCTCGTGGCCTTTCCATGCATATGAAAACAGGTGAAAAAGGTGTTGGTTTACAAGTTCCATGGGAAGGAGTGGGGAGGGGTGGGAAGGGTAGGTTTGGTTGGAGCGCGGTACTCGTGGAGTCATGAAAGGTCGAAAGGCCAGGTCCCCTGGAAAAGCGTTATTGTTCATTATGAGATCGTACACATACGAGATTACGTGAGTAGACTTAATCTTGTTTATCTGTTCAATTTTATCTTGAAAATCCTTGACTCGACAAACAGTGGGATCTCCGTTCGTTTCATTTGCTTGATACCTGCCCATCACTGGATCAGTGTCACGTGATTTTCAACAACAGTGGTGACGTCATGTACGGTGGTAAGTTGTTTGATGGCTTCAGATCGTGTTCCTTCTAACTTAGAAAGTCAAAGTCTTAGATTCAAGGGAAAAAAAAAATTTACGGTGAACTTTTTTTTTACGACCAAGGGTTAAAATTGTTTTTTGGGTCGTTTTACCAGCAACCACTGACGGTTAACCCCATTAAGACCTTATTCGGGCTTAAAATTATCTACTTTTCAGTTCTTTATTTATTGGTGCAAAAAATAATAAGAATCGTTCTTGAACACTTGTCTAAAATGAGTCTTGTAATTATTTCTTGCAGTAAAGCATCAATCCGATCCACTGGAAATACCCTTGGCTTCCAGGCTATTAGGACCGTATGAGTCATCCTTTAGAACGTTCGATGCAACAGACTACCAACCAATTGGTGAGAAGGATAAGCGAAAAGAAATATTATACAGCGTTTTTGCCAAAGGTTGTCCCAAAGAACGTGAAAGCGTACGCGTCAATTTCGATGCGTAGTAATAGTTTGGTGTTGCTTGACTGAGATTCACGCTGTTTCACCAAGAAGGAAGGATAAAGCATGAAAACACTTGTTTGTGCTGTTTCCTTCTACCACGGTGAAGTGCTTTGAGCTTCAATCAAACAACCATGAACCACCGTGACCATTACCCATGATACCTTAAGACCTTACGCTTTTACGCTTTGGTGAGACAACTTTTCTCGGAACACCTGTGTAATATTGTTGAAAAATCCCAGTGTTTCGATTTTGTTATATTTTCCTCCTATTTTGTTTCGTTTCTTTCTTTCTTTTCTTGGGTTTATTCAATCATAGGCAAAGTTACGATCAATCGCGCTTAGTTCATACGCGTTTTCGCGCCTTTTGCGCCAGTTGCCGGGTTTTTGCGCCGCTTGCATACTCTTGTCACGGTTTCTAATTGGTTCATTGTGTTCTTCCCATTTGTTGTCATGGGCCAGATGTGCGAAATCGCTGGTTTCACGACAGTCAGTTGCAACCCGCCCATTGTTCTGTATTTGTTTAACCAGAAACATTTGTTTATAGTAACTCGAAAAAAATAATCATCTTTATAGGGGTCGTCATAGGTTATGAAACGATGATGTAAAGGGACATTCCAAGGAAACTAGAGGCTTTCTTACTAAAAAAAAGAATGAATTTTCGTTGTATATGCAAATCGTTTTTCATCGGTAAATAGGAAGGGTACAGGAGGCGATGGGCTTTCACCACTTTCCACTCGTTGATGGATTGTACAGTTTATATACGGGGCATCTCCAGGATATGTTTCCGATTGAAAATATGTTGTTGTACTTATCGATGTAACGAAAAATGCATTACAAGATAAATTTCAACTGAGGTTTTTCTTCATCAGCTACAATTGACGTCAAGAAAACGATATTTGACCTATGTACGGATGTTACTGACAGTTTTGTGGCCGTTATCGAGGTAAGCTTCCAGAGATCTAGTCAACAGTATTTAAATTACTCTTGTATAGCATAATTTTAGTATTTGAAATATATTTATTTAGGTATTTTTAATTTGACGTTAAGCATTGTAACTTAAGGGGTTTTTTTTGTTATTCATTTACCACTAAGTACTCCAAGTGTTAGAAGATTTGTCACATAAATAAAGTTATTTACTTATTTAACTTTTACTGTGTTATGACGAGCATGGTCTGGGAGAATTGTTTTGTATTTATTTTCATTGTTTATTTATTTATTTGTGTATTTTTTAAAGTATTTATTTATTTATTTTCAATTGATTTGTTTTTGGTTTGTTTCTTGTTGTTGTTTTAATGAGAGGAGCAAAGTTAACTAATTTAGATGCTCTCCCAGGTGGGTGCTTCAAAAACTGAAAAGTATGAAACCGAAAATAGTTTGAAATAAGAAGGAATCGAGTAGTGCTAATTGTGGTCACAATTGACTTGAGAGCTTCTCCCCTTGAAGTTATTTAACCTTATTTCACCAGAATGCCCGCCTTTTATTTCAGAACCAGGCCAGCACAGATGAGAGTGTTTGTCGCGTATACGAAGTTGGAAGGATGCGTAGGGCGGATGAAGAGGACGAGCAGGTAAGAGAGGTTTGAGGGCATGGTGCTTAACTTGCTGGTTGTTTCTACATAAAGTTTGTTCGCTCATGTCTCAACAGAAGTTTAATATTTTCAACATATGAAGTCCTAAACGTTTCATTTTTCGCTCCTGAAATTGACTGAAACTCCCCCGTTACCTCGAATTTGAGCCCGTTTTTTTTTTTTTGTCCGAAAATTAAAGAAATGGTTCATGCTTAGCGTGCGTATATCGAGTTCTGGATGCACGAGGGAAGTTTGGACAGCACGAAAGAAGCGCGAGAGTTGCTCGAGGCGATGGTCGAAAGCAACTCTAGCTTTTTGAGTGCTCTCCAAACTTGGCAAGAAAAATGAGTAAAGACATGAAATCATAACCCTAATACCTACAAAAGAAGTGTCAGCAACCTTATTCCCCTTTCAATGTTGGAAAATGGTAAAATGAAAACTTGTGTTAGATGAATGTGTTTTGTCAACGTTGCTCAGTGGTGGGGAGTGGCAAAATGCGTATAGAATGACGTTTTCCAACCCTTGGGGCGAAGGTCTTTTACCAAGTATCCTATCTATGTAACGCAATCCCCTTACTTTTAATATTCTTCTTTGTTCATAGGAATCCGACGAAGGCGGTGAGGAGGACGATGACGTCGATGATGATGATGACGATGACAACGATGATGACGACGATGATGATGACGATGATGATGACGAAATAGAAATCACAATTTCAGGAGATGACGATGATTCGGACGAAGATAGTGATACACTGGTAGCGTTTTGAAGGACTGCAGCATGACCGTGCCTCCAGAAAGGTCAATTCAGGTCACAGGGAATTTGACAACAGGAAGGGAAGGTAGATGGAAGCACGTCAACGTCAACGTTCGGTTTTTAATCACCCGTCTCAAACGAAACAAGTCATAAAGTTCCATTAGTTTTTACCATGAATTTGAGAAACTCAAAACCGTGACCAAATAACAGGATCCTCGACGATTAATGATATGATTTTGTAGGCAGCACTCGTTGAGTGGCACAAATCCATCTGGAAGTGACGATGGGCAACAATGGGGAGGGAAGACGGCGATTACAAAATAAAATTGAAACCTCAGCATACTTTAAATTCTGTTTGCAAGACGACCTCGTACAAGCCGCTCAGTCCTTGCCTTTGTCGACAGCATTCAACCCGAACGACATACAGGATTAAACCAATATGGAAAAAAATAATTTTTATGTATCATTATTCCGACACAACTTGTATTTTATTTTTAAGGGTGAGGGGATTTTCTCAATATGTTGGATACATATCTCAGACTTGTACATACTGTTTGTACTTCGGTTGAATAGATGTATCTGAGAACATCTTGACGTTACTACCTCGTCTATTACTGACGTTTACTTTTCTATGGCAACCGTAGAAACAGAAATTCATAATTCCCCGCTTTAATGAATGGTATTTCCACATTTTCTGATTGCATAGTTTGTATGTCTTTCTACTCTATCTACCAACGCTATTTGAGGAGAAGTTAATTGAATTTAGTCTAAAATTACCACGACAGTGTTTCCCATTGGGATCTATTATAGAAACCTCTGTGAAGCGGATTCCCTCGCCCTGTCCGCCCTCTATATTTAAGGTTTGTAAAATTCCTGGGGATGGTACTCTGTTAGTCTTTGGGTTGGGTACGCCGCTGAGACACAGAAACCCTTTACCCTATACCAGACCATAATCGCCTCTTTTTTGCAACCCCATTCCAGACTAGGTACCAAAAACCCCTACCCCATCCCAGACTAGCTATTTTCCTTGCAGAATCTTTATCGCTATCTTAGTCCAACATACGTGGACTAAACCAATATCTTACAAAGTCACTTCCGCGTTTCAATCTCTATTATATAACCCCAGGTAAAGAACCCTATTCTACATTAAATTATTTATACACTGGCCACTTTTCCGGAACATCATATGCTATTTTAGACCAAAACTGTCTGATCTCTATATTCTATCCCAAACTGAACTACCTGAAAACCATACACTTCACAGCGACACATACCTATATAAAGGTTTTGCACGGCAGCCGTGTTTTATGGCAGGAACAATAGATTATTTTTCCTATGGCAAAAAATTTTCCTTCTAATGCAAAACATTTTAATTTTTCTTGCCATACAACATGCCTGCCGTGCAAACCGTCCATAGCCTATATATGGGAGTACGCTCCCCCCCGGGGGGGGGGGGATGTTGCACAATGCTTGTTAGTAATTAAGATTGAACCACTTCTTTATACTGTGATAAAGTTCCAGGTTGTTAACCAAAATATCCTAAGCTCGTTACCAATTTAAATGTTTGTAATCTGCCCTTTAAAAAAAAAAAAACACAGCGGCGACGGTAATACAGGCATATTGACTCTTTCAGTTCTAGTGTGTCAATACGTGACAAACAAGCATCAGATGAAGTCTAAAATGTCACATTGTTACTTAGTGATATTTTGGAGAAACGCTACTTCCATGATTTGTCAACACCCTTGAGATTTTGATTGTTTCCCGAAATTCCACTACAATTCCATTGCAATTCATTCATGGCCATATTCTGCTGTGTTTACTTATTGGTCATAGCACTGGCGGTTTCAGTGGCAGAGTAGAAGGTCCCTAGACTTTCTTTCTCAGGCCTGGTCCCAACTTAAAATAAAGTTAATTCGCTTTGTTACGGCTGTTACCAGCAATTACTTGTGTTTGGTTTCCCTGGTGGATCAATTGGTTAGTTAACTCGAACAAAAGAATCCTCTCATCGTGTCCTTCACTGCTTGCCTCACTTCCCTCATCTTCCAACAGTACAGAAATGGGTTAAGAGAAGAGTTTGACAAGACGAGCGAAAATGTTACACACATAGCGAGGTAAAGAGATGGTGTAAGCAGTCCAGTGACAACAAAAACTGCTTTTATTAAGCCGAATGGGACATAAGAAACTAGACAAACGGTTTGCACCCATAGTGCACTGGACACCGTCTTCTTGTATCGTGCAATATTGATTGGAATTTCTCCGGTCAGTTGTTGTTGGTGGACATGGTCTCGCACTTGAGTTTGATGTTCGCGAAGTATGAGAAATATTTTCGAGTAACGAGAACTTGAGATTATTATACACAACAAAAGCTCAATGCAAATGAGAGTTAAAAAAATGTCGGCGTTGTGAAATAATACGACCGAAATCAAAACATTAAGCCAAAGAGAAGCAACACGAACCCAGACTCTCTTCAGAGTTACTACCTGTCTGTATCGCAGTCCCAACATCAGGGCGAGAAGTCTGTCCACACTGATGGCAGTCATTGTCAGCATTGATACGCCACAGAAAATAGCACCGATACCATGCACAAGTAACTGAACATAATAGCAACGTTTGTAGTGTTCAGAAGACATTAAGTTGATGGCGAAAAGAGGTTGAATAATAAGACCCACGGAAAGGTCAGTGCTCGCAAGGCAACCTAGCAAAAGCTGAGATGGTGGATGAAGGGACGATGGTTTTTGAAGAACAGCAATGATCAGAAGATTTCCTAGAAATGCAGTGACGGATAGAGGAATATTCAAAGCTGATATCACCATCTGCTGATGTGTTTCGATGAGAACAGGCCGGCAAATAGTCAAGTTCACCATTTTTCGTGTCAATCCTTGCTTCCTTGATATTTAGGTCAAGAGGCTATGTTCCTTTAGCATCTCTGAAATTCTCTGTTGAAAACCGGTCGAAGGACTGTCTCGAAGTGAGGCTCTGACAGCACCGCCTCCAATTTAGAGACATATCAAACCGTTGTCAAAAGATGAACAACTCGTGAATCTGAATCCACAATGAATAGCTTTAACTGCTTATGTTTTAATTATTTATTGTAATTAGTTTTACTAGTGGCAGCTATAGGCTCTAATTGCTTTATACTGGGGAACGTTTCCCTTACCTGTGGTGAATGTCCTATTTGACCATGGCTCAATCAGAAGATACCGCGGTGACCTTGGCTGTTAAATTAATTTCCTAACAAATTTCTTTGAGCGTTTCTTAAAATTCAGTGAAGACACAATATCATCAGAACGCTAGCTGAGGTAATATGAGAAAACTATAGGACAAACAAAACTAACGCGTTTAAAATGAAAAAGGGATGGGACAATGAAAAAAAGTTAATAACTAAATTACTGCTAAGTACAAAATACAATGTTACATTTAATAAGTAATAAAAGCATTAAACAGTAAAAACCCAAAGCATTTAGCATGAAAAGCTATGGGGTGATGATGTTAGACCAAATCTACATAATACTTTGCGTGTAAGCTGAAGTACACAGTCGGGAAACTTTAGCTGAGGAAATTATTTTTATGATCTATACACAGAAAAGAGACCGCCAGCTGGTCTGACGAGAGCCCCCTTTGTACCCCTCAAATTATGACATTTATACAGAAAATGGTTCATTCATTTCAAGAAATTAGTATACGCAATTAAAGTTAACAAATCGAATGTGGTTTAGCGTGGTCTGTTCTCTTTTCGACAACGATACGCGTCATCACAGTGATCAAAATGTTGCGGACTCACGAGGCGCAGCCGGCCAAGTGAGTCCACATCAATTTTGACCATTGCGATGACCCGTATCGTGGTCGATAAGAGTGCAGACCACGCTAAACCACATTTCGATTTGTTTTTTACCACAATATCAACGTCAAAGAAAATGCTTTTTTCAGAGCGCGCGCTGAAAAAGGCATTGCGAGACACATTGACGCGAGCAGCGTTGTCTGGACTCTTATCAACAACGGCAAATTAGCCAATCAGATTGCGAGATTAGTAGCAATTGTGGTAAAACAGAGTATTGACTGGGCCAAGTCCATCCAACATTTACCGCTTCTGAGGAGCACAACTGCTTCACGAAAAAACAAGATTGTCATTTCTTTCCACTCATTTTAGTACCGAATTTGCAGGTACATCACCATAACAATATAAACCTGGGTGATGATTGGTTTTTTTTCCCGTCCTATGAGCCGTTTCATCTATGAGGGGAAGCAAATTGGAGAAAGATAGTTCTACACGGGTGGTGGAATAGGTATAACTCGCGTATAACTAAACAAAGTGGTTGTCGTAGTTCTCCCTATCAAGAGGGATCCCTACGTACTATGGTGATACAGCCATAAACGCACTAGTTACACTACTATGCCATTTTTCTCTGCTCGTTTCTTCATAAATTTGCAGCGGCAATTAGGTTTCAGAGGAAATATATAAGAACCGTGAATCCTGCCCTACCTAGTTACGTTTCCCTTCATTGGACATACATTTTTTCCCCTTAGATATAAATATATAATCTTAAAACATCTTTGCACAAAATGTCACAAGCCTCCTCTGAAAGACAGTTTCTTTGAGGAAACGTCAAACGGAACCCATTCTTCCAGAATGGATATTTCCACACGACACTAGAATGTTTTGTAAATAGTAAGTTACCATCATGTCTAATTGTTGTGAATCCGTACTTCCTCCGGGTTTGTATTTCTATATATCTGACGAGACAATCAAATCACGTCACCTCCATTGCACAATTAAACTTTCATCAAGACCGTACCTACCAAATGTATTCTACATTTAAACACGATCAAATCACGTCATATCCGTTGCTGATGATATTCGGGCCAAAGTGTCGGTACACAATTTAACTTTCATCAAGAACGTACCTACCAAATGTATTGTTCTACATTTAAACATGACGAAAGACGCCCCCCCCCCCCCCCCAAAAAAAATCAACTAGTGACGTCATAATGACAAAGTACCTTAAGTTTTTTTATAACAAGCGATGCGTATATTCTGCTATGTTTATTTAGGGGTCATTGTGCTGGCAGTCTAGATTTAAATTATGAGTCCCTGGACTTACTCTTCCTCTTTCCCACGCCAAGTCCAGCCCCCTTAGGTTTGTTATAATGACAATTACTTCTGTTTGCTTGATAAATAAATGACTTGCTTAGTTAACTCGAACACCAAAATCCTCTGATTGTGTTCTTTACTGCTTGCCTCACTTCCCTCATCTTCCAACAGTACAGAAATGGGTTAAGTGATGCGTTTAACAAAATGAGAGAAAATGTCACATCCAAAGCGAGGTAAAGATCTGGTAGGAGAAGTCCAGGGATAACAAGAACAGCTACTGCAAAGCCAAATGGGACATAAGAAACAAGAAATATTGTTTGCACCCATAGCGCACTGGACACCGTCTTCTTGTATCGTGCCATATTGATTCCAATCCCTCCGTTCGGTTGTCCTTGGTGGACCTGGTCTTCTACTTGACCTTGATGTTGGCGAAGTGTGAGATATATTTTAAAGTAGCAGCAAGTTGATGTTATTATACACAGTATCCCCTCTATACAAGTAAAGGTTACAAAAATGAAGTCGTTGAAAAATGATATTGCCGAAATCGAAACATGATAAAACCAAAAAGAAACAACAAGAACCCAGACTCTCCTCAAAGTCACCACCTGTCTGTATCGTAGTCCCAACTTCACCGCGAGAAGTCTGTCCACACTTATTGCAGTTAGCGTAACCACAGATACTCCGCAGAAGATGGCACTGGTGGTACTTAAAAATAATTGAACATAATAACAGCGTTTCGAGTTTTCTGAAGACATTAAAAAGGCAACGAAAAGAGGTTGTGTAATGAGACCCACGCAAAGGTCAGTGCTCGCAAGGCAACCTAACAAAAGCTTAGATGGCTGATGAAGGGACGATGGTTTTTGAAGAGCAACGATGATCAGGAGGTTCGTCAAAAATGCAGTGACGCTAAGAGGAATATTCAAAGCTGATAGAACTATCTGTTGTTGTCTTTCGATAAGAGCTGACAAGCAAATAGTCAAGTTCACCATTTCTCTTGTGAATCTCTATTTCCTTTCCAGGTTGGTCAAGAGATAATGTACATTTAGTGTGGTTATTAAAATTTTCTGTTTAAAATCTTCCCATTGTCTGTCCCTAGAATGAGGTCGGAAAGCACTGCATTAAGACTTTTTCCTGAAGATGAAGAGAAGACAGATTTTTAGTATAGAATATTGTGATCCAAAGGGCATTGAAGACACTTGTCACATGTTCAAGGAGAAGCTTTCCATTTCTAGTTTGTGGGGGGACAGGAGGGCGGGAGCCCGGGACAATAGGGGGCGGGAGGGGTACGGGAGGCGGGCGGAGAGGAAAGGGCGGGAAGCGGGAGAGAAATGCGAAACGCTAATTTTTTTAATTCAACAATGCGTTAGAATACTTTCAAAAACAAGAACCCAAAATATAGTTGACTTGCATTTAACGTCTTCTCAGTCACTTCTGAGACTTCTGAGGAAACGAGGAAACGAAAATTTGCGCTTGGGCTGAAAAACAGGCTTACTTCCGGTTAAATAGTAAACCCGTTTACAGTGGTTACGTCATAAGTCACGAAATGTCAAGCGGCATGAGTGCACGTGTCGCGTAAACTGTCAAATTGCAAAAAGGTGAGACGACCTACTTCCATGATTTAATTGTCTGGTCCCAATAAACGCCGGACTGGTTACTGGAAATGCGTATACTTTATCAGAACACGAGACAACTTAGAATTAACTTTTGAGACCGTCGTCACTGAAAACGGATTTCAGAAACAAATCTGAACAGCCGGTGAAAATGGACTGAAATGGTGAAACTCAAGATAAACAAGTAGGTCAAAACTTCATTGAATTAAAACATATGGCAATAGTACTCTTGTTAAATTATTTAAAAACAAAGGAAATGCTTAAGAATTGCGACGCTAAATGACTAGGATGTGTTTTGACTGCCAATTTACAGGGAACGGGAGCAGCACGCGGAAGGGCGGGAGGCGGGAGATAAAGGTACGGGAAACGGGAGAGCAGGGTACAGGAGGTGGGAGGTTTTGACCTCCCTGTCCCCCCCCCCCTCCCCCTCTAGTTTATAATTACTGACAAGAAGGTACCCATTATTACTCGTTTAGTCGCAATTCTCGCTAGTCAGGGAAAAATATACATAAATCTAGATAATCAAGCGAAGTTAAGATGTGATATAAGAAACTCAGTTACAGAAAACACAATTCGTGGCACTACATCTAATTGAAAATAGCAGGCTTCCCCATCAATGCCGTTTGAAACCGCTATATCATAGAGTTTATGTAATCACCTTAGTATCTCAAGCAGGAACTGAGATTCTTACCAGAGTTGTGTTATCCCATTCTAGTAATCATTGAAAAGCTTCAGACCAGTTTCTGTGGTTGATAATTCGATTTCACGTTTTGAGGTACATCGTGATGAGTGTTACATAATCAGCTTATGTAATTCTATAAATTCTGTCACCTTTCAGGTATAGTTGCAATATAGATGCAGAGACGCTTCTGGAACTTTCTAAGATTTACATAAGCATAGAAACTTGTAAATTTAGCTCAACATTCATTCATTACTACTGTGTGTGTGTTCGAGGAATACAACTTTTGCCAATGGGAGTAGTTGACAATGACTAGAAACCTTTGCCAAAACGTGAGAAGGTCGTTAATCTGGATCCACAGCGGAAAGCTTGCATCTGTTTATGTTTTATAACTAGCTGTATTAGTGGCAGTCCTGTAGGATGTCAATTTTACATACTTAAAAGCTTTTACTTTACCAGTTGTGAATGTGCCATTCAATCATGGCTCGATCAAAAGACACCGCGGTAATAAATTGGTCTAAACAGTTAAGTTAATTTCCTGACAAAGTCTCTCTTTGAGCGTTTCGGTAAATTAAGATACGATATCATCAGTGCTAGGTGAGATTATATGATAAAACCATTAAAGAATAAAAGCTGACAAGCTAATAAATAATTTGCAGCTGAGCTCAAACTTCAATATCAGATTCAATGTTAGCTCTACACTAGGTCAGCTGATATTCTAATAAAGTCATTGCACAGTAAAACCTAAGGCATTTAACATGAAAAGGTATGTGGTGATCGTAGACCAGATGTGACTAATAGTTGTCAGCTAAGCTCAAGAACACAGTCGGGAAACTTTAGCTAACGAAATTAATTTTATGGTCCATTTATACACACAAAAGGAGACACCTTTACATAGAAAAACCTGGCCCGAGGGCAACCCTCATTGCACACCTCATATTATGAAAATTTAAACAGCGAGTTCATTTTTTCCCAAGGAATTAATTTTCGTACTCAGCAGATTTCGACTTTGAGAAGACAATCCATGATTTTCCTGATTCTGAAGAGTAAAACTGTGTATGATTTCTTTCCGCTGATTTCAAGACGCCGCTTTGAAATTACTTCTTAGAATTTGGACGTACTTCAACATAATAATATAAAACAACGTGATGATTCGCTCTAGCCTATTAAAGTATCATTGATGAGACGAGCTAAACTGGAGACGAATGTTTATTGGGACAAGAATGGAGTAGAATGGGTCCGACTTTTGGGTATGACTAAACAATGTGGCTGTCGTCATTTTTTCCCGTACTATGGCGACACATAACCATAAACGAAATAATACTATTCTGCAATTATCGGAAAATGAAGGTAAAATGTGAAAAGTTAGAAATTCTGGAATGTTGTCTTACTTCCCTCATCTTCCAACAGTACAGAAATGGGTTAAGTGATGCGTTTAACGAAACCAGAGAAAATGTTACAAACACGCGAGGTAAGGAGATGGTGTAACAAGTCCAGTGACACCAATGGCAGAAAGGAATGGAATGGGATGGAGTGGAGTCGAATGGGTCCGACTTTTGGCTATGACTAAACAAAGGAAAGTTGTTTCGAAATTATCGGAAATGATATTAAGATGTAAAAAGTTAGTAATTCCGGAATGTTGCCCACGAAAGTTTCAAAAAACGACCACGCACTTCCCCCAAAAAGGAAGTTTGTTAGGGAAAACGTGAAAGGGAAAACATTCTTCCCGAACGAAAAATTAAACAAGAAACTTAAAAAAAGGTAAACAGCTATTCTCATTAATTTCGAAGAGTCGCTATCCTCTGGCTTGGGTACTAGTATAAATATATAACGAGATAATCACGATAGATCCTTTGCTTATGAATATTTGTTGTTCTACTTTCAATCTTCATGGAAATATTGACGGAAGACGGGTTCTGCTAAAAAAAAAAAAAAACAAGCAAAACAAAAAAATTAAACAGCATCAAAGTGACATCAAACTGAGAACAAAGTACCAGGAGCTACAACAATTCATGGGTCCATTCTGCTGTGTCTATTTCGTGGTTATAGCTTTCGCTGTACAGAGATTTGAGTCCTTGAACTTTAAGTCTTTCCAACGTCCGGTTGCAACCCGAAATAGCCCGGTCTGAATAGGGTTAATTTACTATGTTGGGGCTATTGTCTGCAGTTACTTTTGTTTGCTTGATAAATAAATGACTTGCACAGTTATCTCAAACACCCGAATCCTCTGATCGTATCTTTCACCGCTTGTCTCACTTCCCTCGTCTTCCAAAAGTACAGAAATGGGTTGAGAGACGGGTTTAACGAAACGAGAGAAAATGTAACAAACACCGCGAGGTGAAGAGATGGTGTAACCAGTCCAGTAATAACAACAAAAGCTACTGATAATCCTATTGGCAGAAAAGAAAACAGAAATATCGTTTGCACCCATAATGCACTGGACACCGTCTCCTTGTATCTTGTTATATTGATTCTAATCCCTCCTCCGTTTGCTTCTTCTTGGCGGACATGGTCTTGCACTTGAGTTTGTTGTTGACGAAGTATGAAATATATTTTAGAGTAACAACAAGTTGAGATTATGATACACAATATCACCTCTATGCAAATGACGATTACAAAGACATCCTCGTTGAAAAACAATATGGCCGAAATCGAGGTATGATAAAGCCAAAGACAAGCAACAAGAACCCAGACTCTCCTCAAAGCTACCACCTGTCTGTATCGTAGTCCCAACATGAGGGCGAGAAGTCTGCCCACACTTATTGCAGTCATTGCCATCAAAGATACTCCGCAGAAAATCACACTGATAGCATTTGCAGCAAATTGAATATAATACCAACGTTTGTAGGTTTCGAAATAATAACGAAAAGAGGTTGAACAATATGACCTACGCAAAGGTCAGTGCTCGCAAGGCAACCTAGCAAAAACTTAGATGGCGGATTAAGGGACGATGGTTTTTGAAGGGCAATGATTATTAGAAGGTTTCCCAGAATTGCAGTGACGGAGAAAGGAATATTTAAAACTGATATAACCATCTGTTGATGTGTTTCGATAAGACCTGACAGGCAAATAGTGAAGTTCACCATTTTTCTGCCTATTTATTTATCCTTGTCTCCTTAGCACTTAATTCAAGGGACAGTGTTCCTATAGCATCACTGACTGACAATCTCTGTTCAAAACCGGTCGAAGATCTGTCGCTGAGTAATAATAAAGTGAATACAGAGTGTCTGTGTAGAACATTGCGATCCAAAGTGACAGGTAGCTTTTTCCATGTCTCCTGTACAATCCGTGAAGTCGTGGCAAGTTGGACTTTTCTTGCGCGAGCACGATCACTGTCGTCTCGTATCTGGCATTCGCTCTAAGCTGCTGTCACTTGTATGCTGAAAAGCTAAACTGGATAATCAAGGGTGGTGTAAGAAACCAAATTACAAAAATACAGCTTACAGTGAACCTTACTGAAGGCTTGCTCACTAATACCATTTCAAACCGCTATAACCTGGGTGGCATGGAGTTTAAGTGTTTACCCTTAATAACCTAGTATTAAAAGGAGGAACTAAGATTCTTACCAAAGTTGTATTAACTCGGTCCAGTTATCACTGAAACCCTTCCGATCAGTACTATAGTGTCTGCGGTGTTTAAATATCGTTTTCCAGTTTTTTAGCAGTGCAAACCATTGTCAAAAGATTAAGAACTCGTGAATCTGAATCCACAATGAAAAGCTTGAATCTGTGTATGTTTTACTTATTTAATTTAATTCTGAACGTTCTATTTGACCTTGGCTCCATCTAAAGACATTGCGGCTAGCTACTGGTCTGCAGAGTTTAATTAATTTTCTAACAAAGTTTCTTTCTGTCGAAGTGTTTCAATAAAATGCGATAAAGGTACAATATCATCAGAACGCTAGGTGAGTTTATGTTAGAGAAACTTTGGACAATAAAAACTGATAAGATATTTTACATGAAAAAGGCGTGGGCCAATGTTAGAAAAGAAACTATAAACAATTCGTATTTGAGCTCGAGGTACAATGTTAGATTCAATGACTAGGTGAGAGGTGATACTATAACAAAGCCATCAAAAAAGTAAAAACAGTTAAAACTCGCAGCATTTAATATGGAAAGGTATGGGCCGTTGGGTAACTTAAGTAAAAGAAATAACTTTTTTCGGGGCTTCTTCATCGCACAGCAGAGAGGCCCTCAGAGCGAAGCACCTCACCCAACTTCAACCCGCACCGTATACCCCACATTATATATAACGGATTTAAACAGCTAAAGGTTTCATTTATTTTAAGAAACATATTTACATAATCAAAGCAGAATATTGACTTTATGACATGAATCCATTATTTACTGCTCTGTTTTGTAAAAAAAAGTTGCATAATTTCTTTTCACTGATTTCCAGACTTCTTTTTAAAATTCCTGCTTATGATTTTGTGGTACATGACAAAACAATATAAATCTAAATGATGATTTTGCAAAACAAGGCTGCCAAGATTATTCTCAGTTTCCCTAATTTTTATTCTTCTACAGACGTATTGAAAGAACTTTGTTGGCCAACACTTTTTAAAAATAGGTTATTTCACCTTTGTGTCTTCGTTTTTAAGTATGAAAATGGCGTTATAGATTTTAAGTTTGATACAAAGCGAATCAGTAACATCCATTCTTATAATACTGGTGGCAAATCCAATTTCTCTTCTATCTCGCCTCGCTCAGCCGAATAGAAACATTTCTATTATATGTAGAGGACAAATAGTGGAGGGAGCCGCCGGCAATAATCAAGTTTATTTACAAGAACTGAGACACGCTGATTACAGGTTACATTGTCTTGGCGGCTCATAACCATAAACATTTTTTCACTGTTATTTTCTTTGCAAAGGGTACGACGGCCTTTAAGTTTCAGAGGATATATGTAAAAAGCCAACCTATCTTACCTAGTTTCGTTTTCGTTTATTGGACAATATATGTTTCCCTCAGATAGAACAATATGTAGTCTTACAAAGTCATCATGTTCGACATCTTTACCCCGCCATCTTTGAGCATACCAGAATGTAAAAAAATTAGTAATTCGTTTTCCCAAGAAAACTGGACAAAATGAACCCGGGCCACACCCATAAAACAGACTCTTCGGAGGAACGTCGAATGAAACCCATTCTTCCCGAACGGATATTTCCTTACGAAACTCTCGAAATATCAAGGAACCTCCATCGCTAATTTAGAAAATCTTTCTCGGGGAATGTCTTTTTATATAAATGACGTGATAATCACGTCTTCGTTGCTAATGACGTCTAGAGAGTCCTTGCGCTTCATATTTTCATCAAGAACGTACCTATCAAAGTTATTGTTATTCTGCTGTGTTTATTTAGTGTTCATAGCATTAGTGGTATTCAGTTGTGAATCCCTGAACTCTTTATCTTTCCTTCGTCCAGTTCCGACGGAATGTAGACTGGTCTTAATAGGGTTAGTTCGCTTTGTTACGACTATATTACCAGCATCAGCTTGTGTTTGCTCGATGAATAGATTGATGAGTTAACAGAATCCTCTGATCGCGTCCTTCACTACTTGTCTCACTTCCTTGATCTTCCAGCAGTACAGAAAAGGGTTTAGAGATGAGTTTAACAACACGAAAGAAAATGATACATACACAGCGAGGTACAGAGACGGTGTAAGCAGTCCAGTAATAACAGCAACAACTGTTGTTAAAGCCATTGGCAGATAACAAACCAGTAACATCATTTGCACCCATAAGGCACTGGACACCGTCTTCTTGTATCGTGCCATATCGACTCCAGTCCATCCTCCGTTCAGTTGTCCTTGGTGGAAATTATCTTGTACTTGGGCTTGATGTTGGCGAAGTATGAAATATATTTTCGAGTAACAGCAAGTTGAGATTATTATACACAATATCCCCTCTATACAAATTACGTTTAAAACAATATCCTCGTTTAAATATAATATGGTTGAAATCGAAACGTGATAGAGCCAAAGAGAAGCAACAAGACTCCAGACTCTCCTCAAAGTCACCACAAACCTGTATCGCAGTCCCAACTTCAGGGCTAGAAGTCTGTCTACACTAATTGCAGTCAGTGTCATCAAAGATACGCCGCAGAAAATTGCAACTGTCGTACTGAAAATGCGTTGAACATAATAACAACGTTTGTAGTGTTCTGAAGACATCAAAAAGGTAACAAAAAGAGGTTGAATAATGAAACCCACGCAAAAGTCAGTGCTCGCAAGGCAACCTAACAAAAGCTTAGATGGCGGATGAAGGGACGATGGTTTTTGAAGAGCAACAATGATCAGAAGATTTCCTAGTAATGCAGTGACGGAAAGAGGAATATTTAAAGCTGATATGACCATCTGCTGATGCCTTTCGATAAGACCTGACAAGCAAATAGTCAAGTTCACCGTTTTTGTTGTTAATCCTTGTCTTGTTAGTAGTTAGGTCAAGAAGCAATGTTCGTTACGCTTCATTGAAATTCACCGTTGAAAACTGGTCGAAGGCCCGTCCTGAAGTGAGGGTCTGACAGCGCCGTCTAAGTTGTTTTACCCGACAAATAGAGACAGTGTCGAGTTCTAGAAAGACACTTACAAACACGCCGAAGCCATGACAAGAGGAACTTGTCTAGCACGAGTATGATAACTGTCATGTGATATTTTGCACTTACTGCAAGCAGTGGAATCGCGCATGCTTCCATTGACTGTAAATTAAAGTTTCGGGGAGCTCTGTTTCTATGTTGGTCAGATTTTACCATGAAAAATCCTTATCCAAAAGCACAGTACTACAAGAAGACGAGAATAAATCACATCTTTTTTTAACCTGTTTCGCTTGTTTTACAAAGTATGTCTTAGATCGTGACACGTTTCCATTTCAGGTTACTTTGCCACTATACCCAGTTTTGACAAGTGTCAGTTTTCCTTAAATTGAAACCCCTATATATGGGTCCATGGTGTTTACTTAACGTTTACCATTTCCGGGATATATGATCAGTATAACTTGAACCAGCGAGCAAACGTGAGCAGTTCTTGAGTCCGAATCCACAAGAAGATGTTCGCAATTTTCTGTGTTTATTAGATTACATCTTTTCTAAATGAATACGTGCAGTCTTTTTACTAAGCTTTGACCTTTCATTTTTTTTATCCCTCGCCGTCTCTTTTATTTCGTAATTCTTTTTTTTTTTTTTTTTTTGAAAAAGTAAGAATAAACGTTTTCTTTGCAGTCATATGGCAAAGGTACATCTCATTCGAAATAAAGGAACGCGACTAAAGGTCTCCCCTGAACTTTTCTCCTAATGGGTTGCGAATTTCGCTTGCATGTTGTGAATATGCTAGTTATCAGTGGCTTTATTAAAAGACTGCGTGGTTGTTGGTCTAGCAAGTTTAATTAATTTCCTGACAACTCATGTTATTCTGAGAGCGTTTCAATAAACTTCGACACAAATTTAGATAGTGTCTACACTAGGTGAGGTCATGATAAATATTGTGACAGTTAAAAACCAAGTGGTACTTTACATCACAGAGACCTGGTTTGACATTGAAAAAGTGCTAATTAATACTTCGAATTGAAGCTGAAGTACTCAGTCGGGAAATTAAACTTCTAAGGGCCCGGACGCACTGGGCAAATTTTTGTTTATTTTGCGAAAAAATCTGTCATCAATTCCCTGAGACAAGTGCGTCCGGTGATTTTTAGACCTACCAAATTTTGTCAAGGCTTACCAAACTTCAAAGACGCCGTCGTCCTGCCTCGGAGCAGGACAAATTTTTGTCAGGCATGAAATCTGACAGATTTGTCAATTTACACGCCATGATTTGAAGGAAAATGTCAATCAAGAAAAGTTGATCTGTATTTTTAGTCGGAGTATTTCAGTCCGAAGCCCGCCAAAATTAAATTTATATTTGTGCGGCAATCAACGATAAACATGGAAGATTCGTACCTCGGTATGCTCCATGACGATCCGTTCGCACAGTACAACTATTACGGTTCCCAAGTCTACGTTAACGTTCCAGCTGCATCTCCAAGACCAAGCTCTGCTCAATTTGTACATCCGTATGTCCACCCGAGTCAGCCGAGTACAAGTACAAGTGCAAGTTTCTCGACTACATGTAATCAAATTGAAAGTGCGCAAGCGATGATGTTAATTTCCATGTGATTAACACTTGTGGTTAACAAATATTTTGCTGTGATTCAGTGCGCCCACGCTTGACAAATTAAAAGTTTGGCAGAGACAAATTTTGTCGAGATTTTTGGAAGGGCCAAACAAATTTTGTCAGTCCAGCGCGTCCATACCCTAATTCAGCCAAGGGAATTAATTTTATGGTTTATTTATACAAACAACAAGACCTATTGGTCGTCTTTGCAGCGAAGCACTTCACCCTATGAATTACAAGAGCTGTCAATGAACACCTCAAGTTATGAAAAAGAAAACGAAATTCACCGTTGAAAACTGGTCGAAGGCCTGTCTTGAAGTGACGGTCTGACAGTACCGTCTAAGTTGCTTTACCTAAAAATGAAGACAATGCAGAGTTTTATTACAGAAAATTGCGAGTCACAGAGTATGGGATTTGTCACGTTTTCAAAGACTCTTGTGCAAACTTGCAATTGCCGGAGCGGTGACAAGAGGGTCTTGTCTAGCTCTAGTATGATTACTGTCATCTCGTATTCCGCACTTTGTGTAAGCAGATGTCACGTGCTAACTTTCATTGACGGTAAATGAAAATTCTGGCAACGCTGTTTCTATGTTGGTTAGATTTTACCATTAAAGTTCTTTACCCAAAAGCACAGTACTGCGTGAACTCTAGAAGACGTAACAAGTTTTTTTTTTTTTTTTAACCTGTTTCGCTTGTTTTACAAAATGCATTTCCATTTCACTTCTGCCAGTTTTGTCCATTTTATCCTGGATACCCAGTTTTGACAAGTGTCATTTTCCTTTAAATTAAAACCAGTAGATATGGGTCCGTGGACTTTACCTATCGTCTTCCAGTTCCAAGATATGTGATCAGTAAAACAGGGCTCCAACTCTGAGCAGTTGTTGAGTCTGAATCAGCCACAAAAATCTTGCGAATTTCCATGTTTTCCTTTTAATTTTCTAAATGAATACCTGCAATTTGTTTGTTTATTTTTGTTTTTTTTTTTTTAAAGTGTGTGTGTTTTTTTTTTGTTTTGTTTTGTTTTTCATACCTTGAACCTTTCGGTTTTTATCCTTCGTCGTCTCTCTTATCTTTTATTCATTTTCATTTATGAAAATAATAATAATAATAATAATAAGAATTAAGGTTTAATGTGCATTCAAAGGCAAAGGCATATCTCATTCGAAATGGTGGACATCGAAAAAGGTCTCTCGAATAAGATGTTGACAGCCTAATAGGCTACAAATTTCTCTTGTCAGTTCTGAATATGCTAGTTATGAATGCCTTTATTAAATCACGCCCTGGTTGTTGGTCTAGCAAGTTTAATTAATTTCCTGACAGCTGAAGGTTTTCCTCGGCGTTTCCTTAGAGTTCAGTTCAGACACAAATTCAGATAATCCGCACTAGGAGCGGTCATCTCCTCATAAATGTAGTGAGCAATTAAAAAGAAAAAGTGCTACTTTACATCAAAAAGGCATGGGTTGACATTGAAAAAGGCTAATTAATACTTCGCGTTTAAGCTGAACTACTTAATCGCGAAACGTCAGCCAAGGAAATTATTTTTACGGTTTATCTATACAAACAACAGGACGTCTTGGTCGTCTTAACAGCGAAACACCTGGCCTTATGAATTAGAAGGATTGCACTCCTCAAAAAAAAAAAAAAAAAAAAAAATGAAAAATGAAAGCTAGAGTTTCCGCATTCGTTTAAGAAATTGATATACGTAATTAAAGCGAAATAGTAATATTAGTATCCTAAAACAGTTTGCAAGCATCGAACAGTAAGAATTAGCATCTGGTAGCTGTACAACAAGTTTAGTATTTCTACCTTATTGCAAGCAAGACGTTGTCGCTCGTAGTTCAATTCACTGAAAAATTTCAAGTTAGATTTAACAGGTAGGCAGACACTTTTAAAGCAAGGTCTGAGCGTGGTGATAGTAATACAGTGATGGAAAATATAGCTGTTTCTAAACCGACTCAAAGATAACAGGCCAATGCTGCCACTTGAAACCACAATGCCATGGTGAATGAAGTTATGAACCTAGCTTTAAAAACTCACTATCATTTCAAATAGAATAAAATATCCTTGCCAGAGTCATATTGTTCCGGTCCAATCGTCATTGAAAAAATAAGCTTCAGACCAGAACACAAGGGACCGTGGTGTGTACAGAATGTTTTCCAGTTACCAGAAATCTGATCAGTAAAAAGCCGGCCGCGTCAAACCGCAAGGACTTCTTGTGTCGAAATCCACTGGAAAAAGCGAAGCTTGCAACATGTTTGTGTTTTTAAAAATTAGTTTCGTTTTGTAAATGAATACCTCGCTGTTTTGAACCTAATGAGCTGTGAATTTCTCTTGCCAGTTTTGATATGCTATTTTGTTAATGGCTTGATTGAAACAGACCGTGGCTGTTGGTCTAGCAAGTTTAGTTTATTTCATTACAACTGAAACTTTTTCTTCAAGGGTTTCAAGAAAATTCAATTCAGACACAAATTCAGATAATGCCTACACTAGGTGAGGTCATCTCATGATAAGTACAGTCAGCAAAGTGCTTTTTTACATCAAATAGGCATGGGTTAGTATTAGAAAAAAAGCTAATCGATGCTTTGCCACTAAACTGAAGCAAACAGTTGGAAACATTGAGGTAAAAATATATATATATTTCATTTTACGGTTTATTTATACAAACAACGTCTCAGTCGCCTTTCCAGCAAAACACCCTGTCCCGATGGATTGCAAGAGTCGTCATTGTACACCTCATATTAAGACAGATTTAAACAGTAATTAGCTCTTATTAACCGAGCAGGAGGTCTGTATGGGAGAATCTTGACCGAGGTCGTGAGTACAGACCGAACGCAGTGAGGTCTGTGCACACGACCGAGGTCAAGATTCTCCCATACAGACCGACTTAGCTCGGTTAATAAGATGTTTATTATATGGCAAAGAAGAAAACTTTAATTCGTTTAATGTAACTGGTTTGCTGACATTTTGCTTGCGAACGGCGATGAGCTTAACATAAACCTGCCGAAATTTGCTCGTCCTCTTTACTTTTTTTTTTTGTCATCAGGCTTTTTGGCACTTCCATAAATGATTGAGAAGAAAATAAAAGAAAATGGTGAACATTTTTGTATTTTAGTTTGCTACTTTTTCAACGCAAAATGAAACCGGTCTAGATGCCGGTCTAGATGGGAAAATCTAGACCGCGGTCAATATCGATTTCAGCCAATCAAATTCGTGAATTCGGTAGTTCCCAGTCCTTGTGAGACACAGCCATATAATAAATATATGTTACTGGCCGGTTGGGAGGTCCGTATAGGGAAAAACTGTGACCAAGGCATTTTCAAGCCCGAGGTCACAGTTTTTCACTATACGGACCGACCCTAAGCCGGACAATAACATGTTTATCTTTTTTTTCTTGCGGTAAATTGGCTTACAAGTGGGTTTGTTTACGCAACTTTGTCATAGCCTACGCGCCGTGCACAAACCAATCCTAAAAAAATCTAACTAGCGAACGGGTGAAAAATTGACGATTTCCGCTAATTCGTTCACGAAAATAGATCAACTCGACGGATTCCGCCCGCTGTGGCGGTCCGGATGAGAAAATTCCGCCCGCTCCCGGAACCAATCAGATTGCAGGATTTGTTGAATTCCGCCCGCTCACGAGTTGAGAAAAAGATAAAAATTTTTATTCATTTTAAGCATTAAATATAAGTAATTCAGTAAAACAGAATAGTAAATCTTACAGGCAGTACTGGCTATGGTCATTAAGTCCGCCATCTTTTTTTCTGCCATCTTGGATTACTCTACTTGCTCAGAACATCATAAAATAAATAAATGTGAATTCATGGGAAGTTAGCCAAAAGACAATTCTGAAATGTCGCCCAAGGAAAGTGAAAAAAAAAAAAATAATAATAATAAAAATAACGGCCAAAGGCCTCGCTGAAAAGGGCGTTTTCTTGCTTTAATTTGGAGAAGCGTAAAATGGGACACATTCTTCCCGAAAGGAAATTTTACAACGAAACTTATAATCTATTTCTTTTTTCTTAATGGTGAGCAGCCTTTATCGCTAATTTGGGAGAGGCGCTAGTTTCTGTTTTATTTATAGAAAGGACGTGATAATCACATCATCAAAGACGGCTTAAGCCTGAAAAATCAACCAGGTGACCAGAGTTTCTTCATGCGTATATGCTGTACATGTATATATTTGGTGGTTGTTGTAGTGACAGTCAAGAGTTGTGAGAATGCTTTCTCTTACCCACCTCCAGTCTCCACTTAAATAAATGAATAGGACGAATTCGCGTTGTTACAGGTATTACCAGCATTAGATTGTGTTTGCTTGATGAATTTATGACTTGCAATTTCTCAGTTAACAAAGAATCCTCTGATCGTGTCTTTCACTGCTTGTCTCACTTCATTCATCTTCCAACAGTACAGAAATGGGTTAAGAGATGAGTTTAACAAAGTAAGAGAAAATGTTACATACACAGCGAGGTAAAGAGATGGCGTAAGCAATCCAGTAATAACAACAACAGCTAATGTTAAACCGAATGGGACATAAGACACCAGACAAACGGCTTGCACCCATAATGCACTGGACACCGTCTTCTTGTATCTTGCTAGATTAATTCTAATCCGTTCTCCGTTCGCTTCTTCTTGATGGACATTATCTCGTACTTGAGCTTGATGTTGACGAAGTATGAAATATACTTTAGAGTAACAACAAGTTGAGATAATTGCACTCAACATTACCTCTATGCTAATTAACTTTACATAAATGTTGGCGTTGACAAATAATGTGGCCAAAATCGAAATATTATTAAGCCAAATGAAAGCAACAAGAACCCAGGCTCCCCTCAAAGTTACCACCTGTCTGTATCGTAGTCCCAACATTAGGGCAAGAAGTCTGTCCACACTTATTGCAGTCATTGTCATCAAAGATACTCCGCAGAAAATCACACTGATAGCATTTACAGCTAGTTGAATATAATAACAACGTTTGTAGTTTTCTGAAGACATTAAATAAATAACGAAAAGAGGTTGAATAATAAGACCCACGCAAAGGTCAGTGCTCGTAAGGCAACCCAACAAAAGCTTAGATGGCGGATGAAGAGACGACGGTGTTTGAAGAGCAACGATAATCAGAATATTTCCCAGAATTGCCGTGAAGGATAGAGGAATATTCAAAGCTGATATAACCATCCGTTGATGTGTTTCGATAAGACCTGGCAAGCAAATAGTCACGTTCACCATTTTTCGTCTTATTTAACTGATTACTTGTCTTCTTAGCAATTATCTTAAAAAATTATGCTCCTTTAGCATCACTGACTGAAATACTCTGTTCAAAACCGGTCGAAGGCCTGTCGGAAAGTGATGGATGAAGCACTGCTTCAGTGGCTTAACCTGAAAATGAAGCGAATGCATAGTTTCAGTGCAGAACTAATTGTAATCCAAAATGACAAGTCGCTTTTTTAAGGACTCCGGTACAAACCCTAAAGTCGTGACAAGTGGGACTTGCGTAGCACGAGCACGATCATTGTCGCCCCGTATTTGGCATTCACTCTAAGCTGCAGCCACTTGTATTCTGAAAAGCTAAATCGGGTAATCAAGCGAGGTGTTTTCAGTGGCACGGTTACAGAAAAACACAACTAACTGTAAACCTAAATGGAGATAACAATCTTGCCCACGAATTCCTTTTAAAACTGCTATGTCTTGTGTGGCATGGAGTTTATATTTTTACCTTGTATAGCCTAGCATTTCAAGCAGGACCTATGATTCTCACCAAAGTTGTATTAACTCGATCCAGTTATCACTGAAAACCCTCAGATTGGTACAAGTGTGTCCTTGGTGCTAAAAGGTCGTTTTCCAATTTGTAGCAGCTCAAAACATTGTCAAAGGTGAGCAATTCGTGAATCTAAATCTACAGTGAAAAACTTGAATCTGTTTATGTTTCACTTATTTAATTTAATTCTGAACGTGCTATTTGTCTTTGGCTCCATCAAAAAACACCGCGGCTAGCTACTGGTCTTGACAGTTTAATTAATTTCCTAACAAAGTTTCTTTCTTTTTAAGCGTTGTAATAAAATTCAATTAAGATACAATATCATCACAACGCGAGAGGTGATCTTAGAAAACCATTGGACAGTAAAAACTGATGAAATATTCTACATGAAAAAGGCATGGGCCAATGCTTTTTAGATGGAAACAATTTGTATCTAAGCTCAAGATACAATGTTAGATTCAATGTCAGCTCTACACCAGGTGAAGTGATACTATAACAAAGCCATTAAATAACAAAAACAGTAAAAACTCACAGCATTTAATCTGAAAAGATATGGGCAGCTGTAAGAAAAAACATCCATTTAATACATAAAATTTACACAAACACCGTTGGGTAACTTTGGTATAAGAAATTATTTTTTTCGCGGCTTTTTAATCGCAAAGCAGAGACGCCCTTACAGCGAAGCACCTGACCCAACATCAAACACGCACTGTGTACCCGACATAATAACAGATTTAAACAGCTAAGGGTTCCATTTATTTTAAGAAATATATTTACGTAATCAAAGCAGAACACTAACTATACGAGACGAATCCATCATTTACTGATCTGCTTGGTAAAAAAAACAGTTGCATAATTTTTTTTCCATTGATTTCCAAACCACTTTTTAAAATTCCTCCTCAGAATTTTATGGTACATCAAGAAAACAATTAAAACCTTCGTGGTGATTCGGCCCAGACTATCAGACGTTTCATCGATGAGGGAGGGTAAAGTGTGGAGAGATATATTTTGGGGAGTGGTATGGGGTGGGATCGGTATGACCTTTGTGAATGATTAAACAAAGTGGTTGTCACGCTCTTGCTGGCCCATGACCATCACATTTTTTGACTGTTATTTTCTTTGTTAAGGTTGCGACGGCCTTTAAGTTTCAGAGTAAGTATATAAAAAGCCTCCCGGCCCTGCCTAGTGTCGTTTTCCTTTATTTGACAATATATTTTTCCCTCAGATAGAACAACAGGTGGTCTTAGAAAGTAATGAAGTCTCCCATCTTGACTCAGCATTCGGCTTAGAATTCGAAGTCCAAAAATAGCCAAAAATGAAACTGGGATGTAAAAAATTAGTAATTTATTAATGATGCCCAAAACTGGACAAAATGACCACAATCTTCGCCTAATGAGCAGAGTCCCTTTGGAGAAACGTCAAATGAAACCCATTTTTCTCGAACGGATATTCCCATACGAAACTCGCGAATGTTTTGTAAATAACAAAGAACCTCTGCCTCTAAATTTAGGAAATCAGTGACGTGATTATCACGTGTTCTTCGTTGCTTATGACATCCAGAATATTCTTGCAATTCATACTTTAATCAAGAACGCAACTGCATCAAAATTTTCGTCGTCTTGCCTTCAAACATCAAAACAAAGCAATACAAATAAAAATAACGTCATAATGCGAGCAAAGTACCTGTAGTGAACACAAGTAATGCTTATATTCTGCTGTTCTTATTTAGTGGTTGTAACATTGGTGGTCTATAGCTGTGAGTCAACGGACTCTTTCTCTTCCCCACGTCAAGTTCCAACTGGAAATAAACCTGTCCATCGCGCAGGATGCCATTGTCTTTCGCGACATGTACTTACAGTTCTGAGATTATTAACCCGCGGCATAATAATTTGCATGTCTAGAACTAGTTGGCTGTGATTGGTCAACAGAGTTAGCATTGGAAATACTTGAGTCTCTTCACAGATTTGAGCTGCTGTCAATCAAACGGTTGAATGGGTAAAATAAATCCCAAGGTGCAATACAGTTAACAATAGCCCACTAATTAAAGGCGGACCGCACTCTTCACAAAGCGTTTTTTTTTTTTTTTTTTTTTTCAAGTGCGAAATGCGGCTTGTTGTAGATAGAACACAAAACAAAACAAAACAAAACAAAACAAAACAACCGATACACTTAGCAGGTTATCAAAAGCAGCGGGCTTACCTGTGATCAGATGAATTTTCCGCGATCATTTACTTTTTGTCTTAAACATGGTATTCGCCTCCATGTCAAGAAAATAAAGATTGCAAAAAAAAAAAAAAGAATGGCTTGATCGTAGGTTAATTCTGAGTAGTGCGATAGGGTTAATAGGGTTAATTCGCTTTATTAGGGCTATAACTAAATAAGTGACTTGCTCAGTTAACTCGAACACCAGAATCCTTTGATCGCGTCCTTCACTGCTTTTCTCACTTCCCTCATCTTCCAACAGTACAGAAATGGGTTAAGAGATGAGTTTAACAAAGTGAGAGAAAATGTTACGCACACGGCGAGGTAAAAAGATGGTGTAGACAGTCCAATTGTAACAACAAGAGCTGTTGTTAAACCCCATGGCATATAAGACAGAACAAATACTGTTTGCACCCATAGTGCACTGGACACCGTCTTTTTGTATCGTGCTATATTGATTCCAATGCCTCCTCCGTTCAGTTGTCCTCGGTGGACATGGTCTTGCACATGTACTTGAGCGTGATGTTCAGTTGACGAAGTATGAAATATATTTTAGAGTAACAACAAGTTGAGATAATTACACACAACAACACTTCTACGCTAATTAGCTTTATCAAAATGTCGGCGTTGAAGAATAATGTGGGCGAAATCGAAGCATGATAAAACCAAAAAGAAACAACAAGAACCCAGAATCTCCTCAAAGTTACCACCTGCCTAAATCGTAGTCCCAACATCAGGGCAAGAAGTCTGTCCACACTTATAGCAGTCATTGTCAGCAATGACACTCCACAGAAAATCGCACTTGTAGGACTTATAAGTAATTGAAGATAACAAAAACGTTTATAGTGTTCAGAAGACATTAAGTAGGTAGCGAAAACAGGTTGTATAATGAGACCCACGCAAAGATCAGTGCCCGCAAGACAACCTAACAAAAGCTTTTATGGCGGATGAAGAGAAGATGGTTTTTGAAGAGCAATGATGATCACAAGATTCGCCAGAAATGCAGTGAGGGATAGAGGAATATTTAAAGCTGATATGACCATCTGTTGATGTGTTTCGATGAGAACTGGCTGGCAAATAGTAAAGTTCACCATTTTTCCTCCTAGTTAGGCCAAGAATTCATGTTCCTATAGTACAATTATCGAAATTCTCTGTTGTAAACCTGTCCAACCTGGCAAAGGGCTGACCCTGTTAGTATCGGACAGCACTGCTTCAATATGTCTTACCTGAAAATGAAGCAAATGAGGAGTTTCAGTCCAGTAAATCCGGTTGCGATTTAAGGAGCAAGAAACTTTCAAATTAGCAAGGAAGTAAGAGAGGAAGTTTCGCATTTGTTGGTTACAAGACTTTGTCAATCCTCCAGCCGAACTTTTGGCTGTCGCGGAAAAAAGATAAATTACATAATCAAGCGACTTAATCCGGTTACGGAATATACAAATTCAATAGGAATGAACTAAAAACTCATAAGATGCGTGACACTGCCGATAAATTAGATACAAGGTTCAAAAGGCTCCTACAGCCATCTTTTTTACGGGAAGTACAACTGACACTAAACCAAATAACAGGCTTGCGAACTAATGCTACTTTGAGGCCGCTTAGCCCTGTGTGGCGCGGAGGTTCTGTGTTTATCGTAGCAACTTAAGCAGGGACTACAATTCTTACCAAAGTTGTATTGTCCCGATTCAGTAATCACTGACAGGTATCACACCAGTACTGGTGTGTCTTGGTGTCAAAAGGTCGTTTCCAGTTTGGAGAAATATCGTGAGAAGTAGAAACTCTTATCAAAAGGTGAGCAACGGCTCGTGAATCTGAATCCGCAATGAGGAGCTTGAATCTTTTCGTGCTTTAATTATCTATTATATATTCTTTTTAAAGTGGCAACCCTTTAGGCTCTCAACGCTTTGCACTGGAGAACTTTTCCCTGTCCAGTTGTGAATGCGCTATTTGACCATGTTCAATCAAAAGACACCGCGGTGACTGGTCAAGACAGTTTAATGAATTTCCTGACAGAGTTTTTCTTTAACTGCGTCGGCAAAATTCAATAGAATACAATACAATACAATATCATTAGAACGCTACCCGAGTTTATGTAAGAAAACCACTAGACAACTATAAGTGGCACCATTAAGAGTCTCAATACTACATATTGTTTCGTTACCACTTGTCGATGTGCTTTTTGATCATGGGTTAATCAAAAGGTACCGGGATCACCGTACTTTCTACTAATTAATTTTCTGTGAGGTGAAGTGATAGTATCATACATTTATTGTTGGAAAAGTTAAAGAGAAAAAGTATTCAAATATGAAAAGGCATGTGCTGATATTAGAAAAAGAAATCAAACCAGTTCTTTGCAGCTAAGCTGTAGAACGCGGTCAGAAACCCCAGCGGAAGAAATTATTTTTACAACTTCTTTGTACAAAAACCTGAAAGACGTCTTTACATCGAAACACCTGGTGCGAGGAATAGCGAATGTCGGCATTGTACACCTCAAAATTATGACAGATTAAAAGAGCAAAGGGTTATATTCATGTTAAAGAATTATGTATCTGATATGCATAACAATATTAAAAGAGAATCTTTCTTTATGAGGTAACATCACTGATACAGTTAATGCATGTTGAGATGTCCATGTACAGACAATAGAATTTATGTATTAAACTGGGGCGTCATATTTTCAAACATTCAGATTTAGATTTACGCAAGTAGAAATTCTAACGAAGCAAAAGTTACTTCTTTCCCTTTCATCTATCCTTCACCGCTCATTCACGCAATATTCGTCTCGATCCTTTTAACCTGTATTCATACCTAATAAAAAACGAAATCTTTCATTTACCAACACAACATCTCTTTTTCCCTTTAACTCGTGTTTATGCCAAATAAAAAACGAAGCCTTCGATTTATCAGCAGAGCATATATACATATTTTCTCTTTTCGACCTCGTGGTCTCCTTTCCACCTGTGAGTCTTCATGGGAAGCAGATACTACAGCAAATCTAAAGGACAGCGGCCACCTAGCCTGGACCCCATTTGCGTGAAAGGCTACGCAAAGGATGCTTCCTTTCTTTGCATAAGGCTGGCGCGCCTGAAATTCCAATTGACCAATCAGGATTCAGCAGGCGGAAAAAACTTTACTGTCCTTACGTCAATGTTTTTTAACGGGAAATGCATTGAAATCGGACAACTTTTCTCACTGGAGATGGCATTTGGTATTCACGGAAAGGGATTTGCAATTCCAAAAACCATATCAGATTGTAAAAAGTGAAAAATATGAAGCATTTTGTGTCTCTATAGGCTTCTAATTTGGCGCCAAAAATGGGTCGCCGACCTCCGGCATCTCGCTCGTTGTTCGTCGAGTGTCGCCAGGTAGGATAACAGTTATGTTGTTCTGAACAAAATATGCTGTTCCTCGTCAAGTTGAGGCCAAGGCAACTTTAGCATTGTCTATATTTATTTTGCGAACATTAACCAGAATAATTTCCTTTGTAGCCTCCAAAATTCAAATGTTACAAGCTGGGGCTACTCTCTTGTCTCTATTTACGGCAGAATGAGTGAAATCCGAGAAGCACCTTTGGGTTGTAGATAACAATACAGGAAGAGCTAGAAAAACAACGCATAAATTAGCTCAACAAAACCATGGCTCAACAAAATTCGCCTGATATGCCACCAAAGCACATAAAAAGAAAAGGACTCGACACAATTATGCCACACTAAGAACAACAAGACGGGACTGGACTGCCTTTATGTGTATATCTACCTTTGAAATAGTCCAAAATTTCAAGCAGAAACTAAGATTTCCACCACATCAGCAATCAGTGGTAACCTCCAAGCCATTATTTCTGGTGTGAATGATCCATTTGAAGTTTGACAATATAGTCTTATTCGTGTAAATCAGAGAGTAATTACCACAAATACATCTGTTCATATGTATGTTTTTATTAGTTCGTTCTATATATAAATGAATATCCCGCAGTTGTTCAAATAACCTTGGACCTGAATTGTCTTTCCTTTTCTTCCACAAAAAAGCAGACAGGTTATCGATTTCTTCAAAGATATTTCTTTCCAAATGAAGTAAGTAAAAAAATGGCTATCGAGTACTAGGTATCCAGACAGTCTGAAATCGGCATCCCTGTTTCTCTTTCACCAATCGCAAAAGTTCTATTTCACCGTGTCTCTTTTACAGCACTATAGCTTCACCGTTGATCTAGCAAGGATAATTGAATTTCCTAACATTGTTCCTCAGTTGAGCGTTTATATCAAATATTTCTCAATTCGCTAAGATAAAAATGCATAAAAAAATGTTATTCTACACTGGGTCTGATTATATCATGAAAAAAAAACAAAAACAAAAACAATGGAAAATAAAAAGCCAAGCTATTTATCCATTACTAAACCAGCAGCTTGGTAAGGAAACGAACGGTTATTCTTTCTCTAAATTTACACTTATGTAGTCGGCACACTTCAGCTTAAGAAATTGACGTATGGCTTACACAAACAAAAACGACATCTTTACCCACGGTGAAACACCCGGCCTATATCTAAGAAAAGTGGGCATTGTGTACCTTATCAAATTAACAAGGACGCATTTTAAGGGCAAAAACGGTCGTCAAAGTAAAGAATAGCTATCTAGCAAGAGTATTGCTTAACGAGATATAATCCTTGCGAGGTAGGCAATTACAATTACACCATAACGGTAGCATTTCTTTATTACCTGCTGATTGCCATAGAAATCCTAGTAGTAATGATTACTAACAAGAATTTCATTTCGTGTGGCGTGAATTCGAAAGCAATACACACTAGATGATTTTGTTCTGCATGTCAATCCAGGAGACTCAAATTAGGGAAAAGACATTTTGAAATCATGAGGGGTGGTTTCGAAGGAGGACAGGCAGAACATTAGGATTTGATCTAAACAGTGCTGTCATCGCTTTTCATGGTCTGGCAAGTTTAATGGCCAATTCCCTTTATGAGATGCGCCTGTAGGGAATCATGGTAATTGTATTCATCATCTTGGACCGGATATTTGTTTTGATGAATACAGCTACCACGATTCCCTGCAAGCGCGTCTCTTAGAGGAAATTTGCCATTTGTTTACCTTATTTGTTTTCTTTTCAATGTTCTTTGACTGGGAGCTTGATATGTTCCCCATTTATGACTTCGAGACGGGGTGCTCAAGGGTAGTGAATCATTGGGGATAAATAACAGGTCCAACTTGTTTGTTTGGACTCAATTTATTTCAACCATGCCAGTCATGCCGGGTACTTTCTATAGACACCAATACGTTATTTTCTGGTATTTCGGCTTCTATATGTATCCTGCAACATCTGAAAATCGTGCCGATCGCAAAAGGCGAGTCCGAATGACGAAAAAAACACGAACGAAATCATTAAAATGCCATTTACTTGATTGGATTAATTGAAAGGGTACGCTAAATGTTCGATCTTTGTATCGGGTTGTTTCTGAGTTGCTTAGTTCGGAAATTGTTTCTCCGCCCTTTCCGTAGTATGTAATCCGGTCAAACCGGGGCTCTACAGTGCAACAGGGGCTCGTATTTTGCTCGTTCTTTTACCTTATTATGGTAAAATTACGTATTAGTGGAATGATACTGGCGGATAAATTGTTTATTACTGAGTTAGGAACTCATTACAATGGCTACATACAAGGGTTTATTATTGGTGTACTAAAATTATTTAACAAGGACGTTACATATGTAGGTACATGAGTGAAAAATAACAATAAATATATTTCAGCTTAGTCCAGTATCACTAATTAAAAACACTAACGAATTGAAACGAAATAAGCATTGTTAAATAACTAACAGTTAATAATTCTACATTTTTCCCTCACTTTCGCTATTTTCATTGGCTGAGAGAACCCATTCAATTTAGAACCGCTGCATATCTACAGGCAGTGCGATTTATGTAAGCAAGAATTAAGAAGGACAGTGAAGATACAAAAGAAATAAAGCAATAATAACATAAGCTACACTACGAAAAGTTATTATAAATGTACATTTTGCTCATTTTCACTATCCTGACAAGTTGAGAGCATGTGTTAAGAGACGCTGGTATATCTACAGATATTAACATTATTAAAGTGAACATCATATTTGGTAAAGGTAAAGTCTGCATGCGAGCCAAGTGGCCCATCAGGCCGGAGCTTATCCCGGTTTCTGTAGCATGAAGCGACTAGAAGTATTTCTACTCCCCCCTGGATGGGATGCCAGTCCATCGCAGGGTTACCCCCAGCCTTAAGTTCGCCGGTACCCATTTATACACCTGGGTGGAGAGAGGCACTGTGAGAGTAAAGTGTCTTGCCCAAGAACACAACACAATGTCCCCGGCCAGGGCTCGAACCCGGACCGCTCGATCCGGAGACGAGCGCACTAACCATGAGGCCACCGCGCCTCCCTGAACATCATATTTACAGATACAGAAAGTTATTCACGCCGGACATACACCCGGTGCTTAACTCTCCTATCCAGCTCCGGTTGTCTCGTCGATCACTTGTCTGTACTTTTACTCGCAGAAATACAAGACCTGTCTTATCGTGTCCCTCACTGCTTTTCTTATTTCCCTTATCTTCCAACAGTACACAAATGGGTTAAGAGATGAGTTAAAGAAAAACAGAGTTGATGTTAACGCCCAAGTCAGAGCAAGAGACGGCGTAACGGATCCAGAAATAGCAAGAATCGATAGGAGTATACCATGTGGAAGATAACAAGCCACTAATGCTAGCTGCAGCCACAATGCACTGGACACTGTTTTCCTGTATCGCGCTATGTTCAATGCATTTCTCTCCCGGTTCTGTTGCCCTTGGTCTTGTACAGCAGTTTGGTGATGGCGAAGTGCAATGTAGATTTTCGTGTAACAGACCGTCGAGGTTACAGTACACAGTATCAACACTACGAAGGTTATGTTTGTAGCAATCCGAACGTTGAAAATCATTACCAACGCAGTTACTGAGTCTAAAAGCCAAAACCCAGCAACAACGATCTGCACTCGCCTCAAAGTTACCACTTCTCTGTATTTTAAGCCCAACTTGAGAACCAGAAATCTGTCTACACTTATTGCAGACAGTGTCTTCAAAGACACTCCACAAAATAATATACCTAGGGTAGCTAAAGGGATTTGAGCCGTAAAACAACGCTCTGAGTGTTCTGGTGTCATCAAAAAGTTAGCGAAAAGAGGGTGTATAATGATACCAACACACAGATCAGTGCAAGCGAGGCATCCAAACAAAAGTTTTGATGCCCGATGAAGGGATGATAGAGGTTTTAAGAGAGAAAGAATGATGAGGACGTTCCCCAGAAATGCAATGATCGATAGGGGAACATTTACTGATAATATAATGATTTTGGCATGGGATTTGATGAGATCTGGAGCGCAGCCAGTTAGGTTCACCACTTCCATTTTTCCCTTGTTGACGTTTTCTTACTAGCTGGGCTAAGAGTGAAGGTTCTATTTATATTGTCAAAATTCTGTGTTCAAGTCTCGTAGCGAAGACGCTTCCACTTTTCTTTTGGGTTGGACAACGAGGCTTTCTGTAAGGTGTTGTTCCTGAAAGTGAAGAAAGAGCTTTAGTACAGAAAGTAATCACTCAAAGGGTTAACGAATGATCCTCCTCAAGATAATTTTAGTAAACTCCGCTCTATTGGCCGCGTTGACCATATACCACGCCTTATCCAATGCACGGTTGGGGAATAATTACGTCTTACACGGGAAACCTAAGAGCTTTTGCAACCGCGGCTGCAAGGTTGACCGAATAATAAGTTAAAGTAGATCTATACAAAGTTACGTAAAAATTGATCACGTTTATTTTAACTTTTTCTTACAAAAACAGTATTCAAGCTATTATGGACAAACTTTGTAAATTTTCTTAAAAATCTTCAGGAGTCAGTTTGATATATCAATTGTTTGGACACTTGACCTGACGTTTCTATGGTGACAGTGTTTTTAAAGACTGTTTTACGCAAATTTGGTATATAGTTAAAGCTTAAATTTCTGTCTCATTTCGAGTTTGGATTTCATGATGTTTTTGTTGCAAATTCCAGTATTTATATTGGTGTTAGAACTTCTCTCCAGTTGAATATTTGCACCCCTCCGTTAATTCCAACTGAAAACACGGTAAAAAAAGTCGAAGTTCATAGTGTCACATTATTGTTTAAACGTATGGGCCAATACATCCAAACGTCATAACAAGCCATTCTTCACTTTGCCGCTCGTATCGTGATCAGCGCGCGTAATTACGATTATATTTCGCCAGTTAGAAAAGAGCTTAATTGGTTGCCAGTAGCAACCTAGCTATATTTACGTACTCCTATCATGGCCTTTAAGTGTCTGACAGTGCCACAGTATTCTCGGCATCCCAATTCATCAGGCGAGGAGAAATAAGCGGGCGCACAAAAAGCACAAAAGCTACACACGCCACTTTTCAAATCAGCTAGCGGTCAGAGGACTTTTTATCACAGAATAGTTAATATGTGGAACTCGCTGTGCAGTTTCCTTGAAGTTTTAAATTCAATATCTGTTTTTAAGTATAACCTTAAACGGGAACTTTTTTTTTTTCTAGATTATTAATTATTTTTCCTTTTCTTGCTGCAATTAATTGGTAGCTTATTATTATAATATAACATTTTAGGGGTTATTGTCTTTGAAAAGTAACTTTAGGAAAAGTCAATAAAGGATCTATGTATAAATGAATGGCTAACAATTCGGAAATTATTAATTTTAGATTTGTCGGAAGCTCTTCAGGGACATTTCCGTACCATTTGGCCCTGTTTCGAAAGTTCCGGGTTATTGGTTTAATGGAAAGTGTCAAATATCTTGCGGGTGCTATAGGAGGGTGGATTTTAATCACCTTTCACGAAAAATAAAAAAAGTCCTTTAACAATTCACGGAAATAAAATAGGTAGCTATGGTTTCAGTACTGTCCAAAAGCAGCGCCTTGTTCGACATCGCGCTTCCAAATCCTGTACTGCTTTTATTATTATTATTTTCTTTTTTTCGGTTGTTGTTTCCGCACGCATCAACGAAATAACCGCGTCCCACTTAAGATTAATGCAAAGGGATCAAATGGATTAACTGTCGCAGTTTTTTAAATTTTATTACGTAATGGCAGGCGTCAAAAGACATTCAAAGTATCGGTTCACGGCGATTTAAACGTTCATTTCTCATTTCACGGAAAATTATCTACACACAAAATCATGAAGAACGTGAAAAAGAACTAGCCATTTCACGTTCCATGGTAAAAAAAAAATCACGCCATTCATAAAATAGGACAACTCCCTCTACCATCTTATGATTTTAGTCAAGCTTGCACATTAAAAAAGATTTTCTCTCATATCTTGGGTACGATTCTTCAATTTTGCAACATGTTTTATTTATTACAGACGTAAAGCAAATAGAAAAGTACCTCGTCTCTTCTCTTTCATTGAAAATTTTCCCCCTTAGTTTTTTCTTTGAGTGCCTTTCTAATAGAGCAAAAAGAAAAGTAATTCATCGTCTCTTCTCTTTCATTGAAAATTTTCCCCGTTGTTGTTGTTGTTGTTGTTGTTGTTGTTGTTTCTGTTTTTGGAGTGTCTTTCTAAAAGTAAACCTTATCTTTGACTGTGTTAACAAAAATCGAAGAAATGCCCGTACCTTGAGGTTCTGTTTCAACTTGATTCATAAGATACCACGGTTTACCTGACCCTGTAAGCGTCTGTGGAATGAAATCAAGATAAAATATAAGGAACGATGTCAATGGGAATAAAAGAAACCGTAAAAAAAGCCATTCTGTCTCTTTTTTTAAAATAAATTTTGTTCGACCGTTGTATCTTTCTCTTTTAAAATTGTCCGTAATCATTTCTTTCAAAAAACGTCAAGTCCTTTTGCAGAACATGAAAATACCTCGAGTTGAAGATTGTTTCCAGTCCTGAATTTCAGACCTCTTGGTGGCTCGTTCAACAGACAGGAGAATTTTAACAAAATTGAGGTGAACCACCTTACACCCATTATTTATACTTTAACATTATATAGGTCCTTCTGAATTTTTGTCAAATTACTTTTTCTCTTTCCGTTAACAACAAACGGCCCCAATTTACACTACTGTTCACTTTGCATGTGATTAAATAAACTTTGCTTAAAAGCAATGACAAAGCCTTATGCCATATTGACAACAAACAGTGAAGAAGGTTAGCCTTTATGAAAGAACCCAAGGGAATACCATGTTTTTGAGAGAAGTTATACACAAATCAATTTTTTTTTTCTTGCTTAACTCGATTCTACGAGGAGTGCTTTTACACTGGCTATTTTGCCTTGTCATTGTCATTGTCGTTATTTTTTCTGTTGCTGATACATCAATGTCTTTATATTCATTTCAGTAAACAGCATAATGACTTGGACTTATTTTTCTTGAACTAATTAAATAAACCTCTTTTACGATTACGTCAAAGTAGCTTTCAAACTAATTCTGATTTGATAAGCTCTTCTATTATTTTTTTCGTCTTGTACTATTTTTAATTAGCTCTTCTATTACTTTCGTGGAAGCAACTCTAATTCTATCATAATTGTATCTTTTTCTGTACAAAATCGTCAGCGTTCATTCGTTGTGAGTTTTGTCACCTGAATACAGCAAAGCCCAAAAAGTACCAAATACAAATTATTGTATCAATTCTTTTAGTTTGGAAACCGCCTTAGTAAGATATGACGTAACATACTTCTTCCAGTCCTAAATTTCAGATCTCATGATAGCACACCTGCTTGCACCTATTCCTTGTACTTAGCTAATAGCTTAAGCGTTTATATTGATATATGATTATCGCTCGAACTAATTTTTCCTTAAGGTTAACAACAAACGGCTTCAAATATCACACTTTCCATTTTAGGTAAACGCTGCATACGTACCAGGTGGTCCATTAGAGTCCATTTTGCCATAGATCGTTCTTCCTAATGAGTTCATCCAAATTATTTCTTTTCTCGAAGGAAGCTCATTTAAACTCCGGTGTGAGACTCTTTTTGGAATTGTACTGTAACATAGTCATCAAACATGTTGCCTTCTTTCCTATTTGTGCGAAATTAACAATGGCATTCACATTTACCAGTTTACTTTTAAACTTTTACACTTTTCTTTTCGGATGTGGTTGTGGTTTCGGATTTGAACAAAAATATTAGCGGATCGACGGATTTGGTGAAAAAAAAAGGCACGTATCGGCGGATTTGCATACCCTTATTCACCCCCCTCTTAGTAACTACAATAGAGCCTTTTGGTATATTGCCATCAAACTGTGTAGTAGATTCGTAACTTTTACAAAAGAAGCGAAGCCAAAACCATGTTCTTGAGAGAAGTTATTTCTTTACGTTGGCCACGGTGAGAAAATACAATGTAATTATATGGAAGAAATCAAATACAAACCACATTCTTTTTCCTTTTTCGCTTTGTCATTGTTTTTTATTTTATTTTTTTAGTGAAGCATCAGTATCTGTAGACTCATTTCAGTTAAACAGGATAACGACGCCACTTATATATTTTTTTTTCTTTAATCAATTTTTGATTCCGTCAAGTAGTTTTCAAACTATTTTCAATCTAATTATCTAAAAGTAGACCGGCTGGGTCTTGACTTTGAAGAAATCTTGCAAAGAGGAAATGCTAAGAAAACTCCTTGAACCTACTTTCTGTGAATAATGTAAGCGAAACCTTCCGCATTTATATATGTAGACCTTCGTCGTCGGGGTTTTTCACAAACTATCAAACTTTTTATTCCGTCGGTATGGACAACTTATCTCTTCACGTACTGATGAAAATTTCTTTTAATTGATTGCCTTATTGAAATATGCTTGGTTTTTAGATGCTAAGTTTAACAAACACTTTCACTGAAAAACTGGTTGAGGTTTTTTTTTATCTTTCTCCACTTGAGAGAGTCGCGAAGCGGCGAACACGAGTAACACGTCTTGGACCACGGTATCATTGTCAAAACGAAACTTCCAACTTCCAAGTTCTCTCTCGCTGAGGATAACGAACTTACCCGAAAAGAACGCTTTCAAAACACCTCAGTGACACCTGCTGTTTATGATTATACCCTTTTTGAGTTTATTTTTATGAAAGCTTCATCAGCTACCGCATATTAATGGTTAAAGTTTCGTCAATATTGGTCATTCGGCATATGATCTAAATGGTACTTTCTCAATGGAATAAAAATTATTCTTAATTCTCGGAAGTACAAGAAGATGGGTTCCATGACACCAGCAATTTTCAAAAGAGGATTTACCTCTGTGCATGATTCCTTGCTGACATTGTGATGTATCAATTGTTTCTCTACGCCATTTGGCATTGCCATGGCAACCGCATTTTGACATGCAGATAGGTCCAATTTGGTGTTTTTTTGACAGAATTTTCCCTTTTTACTCTTTTTTTTTTCTCTTGAGCAGCATTGCAAAACTTGTACTTTTTACTGTCTTCATGGGTTTGGATAAATGTTCCATTAATTTACGTTATTTTCTGATTGTCTGCGTTCATAGTGAAATCCAAGATGGTGGATCTAAGACCGAGGACTTGAGGACGTCATATGACGTCATAGGAAACAAAAATATCTCATCTTGAAGGGCAAGTCGAGGGCTATGTCAAAAAACGCAAAACAATTGCAATTTTGCCCCCTTGTCCTCGGCAAACCAGAATGGCTTCAGTCATGAAGGACTCCACTGGTAAAAAAGTCAAGATTGTTTTGAAATAAAATAACTTGATAAAGATTTGAAGGTGTAAAATACCGACAATGAACAAATAGCACGTACTGAGGAAAAAGGGTTGAATGGAGGGATAAGAAGCAGAACGCTGCCGGGGAATAACATTTTAATGAGGCACAATCATGACTTCAATAGTTTTCCTTTACATGTAGAAAGGACTCAGTGAAACGCTGTATTCTCTGATTTCATGCTTGGGATAAAGAGGTTTGATACCTCAAGGTAACAAGGTCGAAGTACGATGTTTATAATTATTAAGCAATTTACGTAAGTGGAAACGGCTGCTGAGATTTAATACCCACCACTACATGAAAATCTTAATTAATAATCTTTAGGATGAATATTTTTTATTGTACCTCACCTAGAGCTACTTGAAATACTAAATAAAATGAGTATCAC
The DNA here is from genome assembly GCF_042242905.1 of Orbicella faveolata. Taxonomy (NCBI): domain Eukaryota; kingdom Metazoa; phylum Cnidaria; class Anthozoa; order Scleractinia; family Merulinidae; genus Orbicella; species Orbicella faveolata. The sequence continues at coordinate 5,812,720 of NW_028301569.1, forward strand.
TAAACGACCAGAAATCCTTAGCTTGATGAATTGGTTGCTTTTCGCTTCGTGGTAACAACTCAATGAAATGGCATTTTTAATGAAACGCCATTTTGTCTGATTACATGTAAGGGATAAACGTTGTTTAAAACATAAAGGCAACAAATCAAATAACTTACTTTAACAAGGTTGAGCTCATATATTTATATTTATTAAAAAATTTATATAAGTGGAAAATGCTGTTGAGAGTTCATTGTAATATACACCACTGAAAATCTTAAGAATGCTTAGGTTGAGCTAAGGTTGAACTCACTGAATGACCTGAAACAGGAGATTATGAATCTCTTGCCAGAATATCATTAGCTTGATGGATAAGTTTCTTGTCGCTTCACGGTAAGAACTCAATGAAATGTGTCTTCATGTTTATTTGTTTGTTTGTTTGCTTGCTTGTTTGTTTGTTTTGTATACCGATATCATATTCCAAAATGCAACACTGACGTGCGCTTGCATGAACAAATATTAACACGATGATTTTAAAATATATATGCGTCAACAGAGACGATAAAAATTATTTCACATCAATATGTGTTTTAATTTAGTCCGATTACGCCGACTAAAAATTATATTATAGCGGAATACGTAATACTAACACTAAACAACCGAAATTCATTTTTCTCACTTTCGCTATCTTCACTAGTTAAGAGAAATTTATTATACCTTTCAGCTACTACGCGCGCTGTGATTCGTCAATTTCGAGAGACGTATTGTACTGCACGGTCCGCTAAAATTTAAAACTATTTTTGTTGCGAATATGTTTCGTGATTTATCGCGAAGTGTGCTTAACTTTTATAGCAAGTAAAAGTTTAAAACTTTCTTTTACTTTAAATTGTGTATTAAGACGTGCTAACGTAGGGGAAAAAATTCGGTCCTTAAATTACACTACGGACCTCGAACTCGGTTACTAAGAGGTATGTATCTCATTAAAAAAACTCTAGCATTGAACTGTTATAATATATCCACAGACGGTCTAGATAGCAGCAGACATGTAAAGATTTTAAGGAAAACGACCAATTTTTTAAGTTTGCAAGACATGTTTCGACAGAGCTTCTGTCATCTTCAGTTGAATGAATGATTACAAAGCAAGTTGAATAATAAGTAGGCAAAAATGCTAATTAAGACAAATAGTAACAACAGAACGTGAAAAGGTGTAAGTTAAAAGGATAATTTTAGATTTACATGGTGTAATTGCTGATTGAGGGAAGGTAGTTCTTTTTGAATATGATCAGTTAACTAAAGGTCAAATCCGGAGACAGTGAGATTAAACAGGAATTTAAATGAAGGAACAGGCGCATCTTTTCCTCCCTTTGCTCTCCCCCAGGACACACCCCGGTTCTTGAATCCATTAAGACTGAGTTCACTCTAGCGAAATATATAACGACATAAACGATGTAGTAGCTTATGTCGCAATGTGAACATAGATATAAAACCATAAGAAAAAGATCAGATGTTTTCCTTTTGTGGAGTTATGTTCATGCCGTTATGTTGCTATTATGTCATTATGTCAGGATTTTCACGCTGCAAACATAATGATATAACGTCCTTCTTATGTCGCTATGTTCACGTCGTTATGTCGCTAGAATGAACTAGGCCTAACTATCTCCGCGCGGTTGGCTAGATTCATCTGCAGTTTTACTCCCATGGGCACCAACACTGTCTAATCGTGTTTTTCACTGCTTGTCTAACTTCCCTCATCTTCCAGCAGTACAGAAATGGATTCAGAGATGAGTTGAAGTAAAGGAGAGATAATGTTGCAGCCCAGTTGAGGGCAATAGACGGTGTGACAGATCCAAAAATGGAGAGTACTGATAGCAGTATGCCATGTGGAAGATAACAAGCTACTAATGTTAGCTGCAGCCACAATGCACTGGACACTGTTTTCCTGTATCGTGCAATATTCAGTGCATTTCCACCTCCGTTCTGTTGTCCTTCGTCTTGCACAGCAGTTTGGTGATGGCGAAGTGCAATGTAGATTTTCGTGTAACAGAACGTCGAGGTTACTGTACACAGTACCAAAACTACGGTGGCAAGGCTCGTAGCAATCCGAACGAAGAAATACATTATCAACGCCATTGCAGTGTTAACAAGCCAAAAAGCAGCAACAAGGACCCGTACTCGACTCAAAGTTACCACCTGTCTGTATCGTAGTCCCAACAGCAGAACCAAAAGCCTGTCTACACTTATTGCAGACAGTGTCATCAAGGACACTCCATTGAATACTACACCCAGGGTACTTAGGGCGATTTGGGTATCATAACAAAGTTTAGAAAGGTGTGGGGACATTAGAAAGATAGCCAATAGAGGCTGTACAATGAAACCCACACAGAGATCAGTGCAAGCAAGGCAACCGAACAAAAGTTTTGATGCCGGGCGAAGGGATGACAACGGTTTTTGAAGAGCAACGATGATCAGAACATTCCCCAGAACTGCAATGATCGATAGAGGAACGTTTACTGATAATATAATAATCTTTTGATGTGATTCGATAAGACCTGGCAGACATCCAGTTAAGTTAATGTTCACTGTATCCATTTTTCTTTAGTTAAGGTTTCTTTTTCTTATGTCTTTGCCAAGAGTCGAGATTCCGTTGGTGTTATCACAATTCTGAGTTCAAAAATTCCAAGGATTGTAACGAAGATGCCAAGGGCTATGTACAATGTTTCCACAAGGTGTTATTTCTGGAAAAAAAAAAAAAAGAGATAGCAAAGTGTCAATATAGTAGATGTGCTCCTGAGTAGTTCCAGATGTCTATGTTTGAGAGATGAACACCGAACTCGTCCCTCCGAGCCTTGTTGGACATGTTATCCCACATCCAAAGCACGGTTGTAAAATAATTGGAGGTCTTACACCACCACGAACGTTGACGCTGTCGGCAAGAGGCGCTTTCAGTGCAATCCAAAATTCCGGAACTATCGAAAGAGAGACAAATGGTTCGAAAATTTCCCTTGAAAGCAATTATATTTAGATATACAAAGAGTATCTACCGGTATCAGAACTAATTTCTAGTTGAATTTTTAAACGCCACGAAGAAAATATTAATTTCCCATCAAACTCCATGGTCTTCCAATTACACAAGATTTGTTTGTCTCACTTTGGCAACGTCCACCTACGCAGGAGAAATTTGAAAACGTAGCTTTAGTTCTACGGTTAATTAGGCCTATTGGCCTATTTTCCTCAAAAGCAAATCTAAAATGACCGATGATTGTCAATTGCGTTTTTTATTTTCTCCGGCGTAGTGTGGACAGAACACATTTGATTCGTTTCAGAGTGAAAACTCCGTTCTCAAATCTCCTCGGCTTACTGTGGACGAGTCCTTTGTTTTTTCGGAATGGGTGGCTAGGAAATGCACGAAGGATAATGGTCCAATATCGTACTGTTTGTAGTCTATTTTCCTAGCGAACGAATTTGGCATTGTCATTGAGTTTTGTGTAAGGTCCCTGTTGCTTATTACATTCGCCCGGTTCAATGTATCAAGCACTGAACGATCACATTGTATTTCTCGACGTCAGGAAGTTCAAACTCAAAAACTCAAATCTATACTGACATTTCACTGTGATTGGTGTTATTAAATTACGCGCACTATTCGTAACCTCTTTTATTATATGGAGAAGAGTGTTTTACTGGGAACTAAACCACTCGTAGATTCCATACGCCACTTCATCCGGGACCCGAGTGGCGTATTTTCCGTATGTCACCTTTGTGAGTGTCGTATCGTTCAATGACGGCACGATTCCCGCCTTTTGCTTTTGTTGAATTGGTTTCTGCATATAATAAAAAGAACATTACACGTTGGCTCGAAGATATGAATTTTATGTTCTCGTGGCAAGAACAATATCTCACGAGTGGGCGAAGCGAACGAGTGAGATATTGTTCTTGCCACACGAACATAAAATTCATATCTTCGAGCCACCGTGTAGTATCCTCTATATATTGACCACTGAGAGACCACAGTATATGGGTTGAGAAACATGGGTCGTTAATGGGTTTTTTTTTTTTTTTTTTTTTTTTTTTTTCACGGAAGAATGAATCCAAGATCCGTGCTAAAACGGATATTTTTTTTATTGTTATTCTTAACCTGAATATGATGTTTCATCCCGATTCTACTTGGATAAAAAATTTGCATCCAATGAACCCCTCTCCCTTTACGGTAGAACTGAGTTAACTCACTTACCTCCAGGGATGAATCGGGGAATCATGTTTCACCACGATTCACCGAAAAGCACAGTTCACCTGAACGAGTTGGCGTCTGTGGAACAACTCATTTAAAACTCTTCATACCGGCCGATAAGCGGTACATAAATCCGGCCTAAGGTCTAAGGAGCAAAATCAAGAATGAATGCAATATGATAAGGTCAGTGAAGATCCAAAGATACGACAAAATAGTCCTTTCTTATTACTCTTGAAAACCACTATTTTTCAATTGTTGCATCCCTTAATTTACAAATTGGCAGCACTCATTTTTGTAATATACCAAGTCCTAAATAGAACATTGACAATAAAGTTGACAGCTACCTGTGGTAATACATTGTTCGTGGTTAGCCTTACGTAGCACTTTCGTTTCGTCCCGGCCAAGGGACTCTTTATAGACCTTTCTGCTTGGCAAACTCGTTAGGCTTCGCGCCCAAAGTCCCGTTCGCTAACAAATCTCAGGTGCGGTCGAGAATCCTCATGCGATATAAGGCGAGATTGCTGTCATCATTTTGTTAGCAAACGGGAGTTTGGGCGCGATGCCCAACGAGTTTGCCAAGCAGAAAGGTCTCTAAAGAGTCCGTTGGCCGGGGCGAAACGAAAGCGCTGTGAAAAAGAACATTGACTTGCTAATGTTAAGCCATTGAAACATTTCTTGCAATAACAAAACCACACTATTTAGATCACCTAAAGCATGATTTCCATCCAGAAATGTGTGAACTTGTGGAAGAGAAGAAAACCTATAATACACGTTTTTTTTTTTTTTTTTGGCGAAACTGAGAGCGTACTCTTATCACCTGTTCTTTTAATGATCGGCTAAAGTTAAAAGCTTCGACATTAATACAGATCCTTCTGATTAACTATCAAATTAGCTAGTTTATAAATTTCCGTTAACAATAAATAACCTTAATCCGGCAGATTGTCCATTTTGCATGTGATCTAATTTTTTTTTTCTCAACAAGAAAATGGACTCTTTACTGAAAAGTAGCGATATAGTCTTGAGACATCTTGCCACAAAACAGTATTGGTAATGAATCATCGCTTTTCATAAGATGAGCCAAGACTCTAAGTTAATTTGACGCCAGGAGCAACACCATTTACAAAGGCTCCCGTGATGAAAAATGGAAATACAATATAATTAAGTAACAGGACTGAAAGAACTTTTTCAAAAAACGAACAACAAAAAGCCCTTTTACGTTCTTGGAAACCATATTGGTTCTAATGCTGCATTTTTTCTTTTTTCGCATTGACATTGTTGGCTTTCGGTTTCGATTTTTTTTTTATGGGCTGATCTATATCTGTTTTTCCATTTCTGTAAAAAGCACAACGACTTAGAGTTATATTTTGCCTTTAATAAGAAAACTACCGACGTTGAATTGATTATTTCAACGTAGTTTTCAAACTACTTTAACGTTAATTATACCTAAACAGAGATTAGTTATAATCTTATCTTCACATGTGATTGTTTTCATCTTTGAGCATGAAGCAGAACTCCTAACAAGGAATTTATAAAAATTAACCTCGTCGAATATGCTGTCTAAATATTAAGCATCAACCTCGACAGGTACTTAATTTTTCTCGTGAGGGTTTTTATTGGCTATCAGTCTTATTATTCCCTTTCCGCTAAATGCCAGTCTCCCCGTATATCGACCAAAGTCTCATTTTGATTGCCTTAAAGCTGGCTTTGAATGCTAAATTCTGGACCTTCTAGTAGCAGCATCGAGCATATATAACGCAGCACTGTCATAAAGAAGACCTAGTTTTTCTCCTGGAACCTGCTCTTTGCGATTATCGTTATAGTTGAAACACTCCTCGTTTATAAATAGATTAAGCGGAGGGCCCGTTGGGAGGGGGGAGGGGGTACTCTCTTTCATGGGCTATTTTGGTATGTGCGGCCCCCAAGGGTATAGTTTTCCAGCCGTTTTGGTCATAAATAGGGTATGGTTTTTGCACTCTAGCCTTGATATAGGTATTTTATTTAAGAAAAAGCCAATTTTTCGTCATTATCGAAAAGAAAATCGACAAAAGCCCTTCACCAATTATGTTTATAATAATTTAACATTGGCCTGAACTAGGGAATTAATTGTAGCCCAGGTCTGAAACAGGGTTTTGATTTAAGGGTCAGGTCATAAATAGGGTTTCGAATTTATGGTCAGGTTGTAAATAGGGTAGGGAATATCGCAGATTTTGGTCATAAATAGGGTAAGGGTTTTGGGAAGCGGGCCGCACACTCCCGCCTAATTTCTCTGGGAGTACCCCCTCCCCGGGGGGGGGGGGGGCGCGGAGGGTCTTGACATTTACGCGGTTGATCCATATCTAGAGAGCTTTGATGGTTGGAGTAATCTTTCACTTTCCGGTACAGGTGGCAAGAACCGATGTCTATTCTGGCTAATTCCGCATATAATCTGAGTGATGATTTCTCAGTGGGCATAAAATTACTTAAAAGCATTGCTGGAAACTTGTAGTTTGTCATTACCTTGTGGTTATTATTGACCCTTCGTTGGTTAACCATCAAGAAAATTACTATCGAGTCTTCCTTTTTTTAAAATAAAATATATATGTCATCTTATATCCTATACGTTCAGCCAAATCAGCGCCAAATTTGAAAATAGCGTGTTATATTTTGGAGATTCAAACAAACTACGGTGGATTCGACTGAAATTACTACGGTTTCATTTACGTAGAACCCTTAACCGAATTCCGTGAGTTTAAAGACAATGACAATGTCATTGCGAATCTTCACTGCCGATGGTAGTCTATTTTCTGAGCAACTCTCATAAGGTCTCGCATGTATCACTTGATACTCTTAATTTGAGAGACAGTAAAACAGACAACAGAAGCAATGCCCCTAACCCCAAAGCAATGAGAGCTGCTAACAAGCAAAAGGAAAACAAGTTCATGAGAGCTGCTACATTTTTGGTTCCCGAACTCTCCATTCCTCGTTCAATATAGGGGTTGAACCCAGGCGGGAATCAGATCAGAAGAGAGAGTCCAGGATAACAACATTCGCATGGTCAGAACGCCACCAGTATTTTGATGAAACTTTCACGAACCCGCGCGCGACTAGCGACCATGTACGTTTTACAAGCTGGAACCACGGAACGTGTTTTAGTCAATACCCGCTAAAAACTAGCGGCAAAAATAATACTCGTTAGCCGCCATCTTTAACTTCCTTTTTTGTAAGGTTCAAATCACTCGGTTAAGAGACGAATATTTCACTTGTGTTCTGTGCCATCTATGGAAAGGAGTTGACAGTCCATATATTTCTAATCAGTTAGTCACGTGTTGTATGAGTTAACGTTTTAGCAGTGTTTCGCTCATTTCAGGCGTTTCTGGTTTTGTTGCACGTTCATCAAATTGTTTCATACACAACTTGTGATCGTGTTTCTTGTTGTTAAGTTGTGTACTCTGTCGTGTAGCTGAATTCGTCATTTGGACAAACAGCTAAACCCCAGAGCGCTCGTGAACTCCACACTAATTGGTTCGCTTTGAGCATGCGCATGCAAGTTATCCTGGGCTCTCTGTACTCCGGCCTGGGTTCAACCCCTTCATAGAGAGGGAAAGAGAGAGCTTAAGGACTGGGCTAGGGCTGATGGCCCACAATTCTATGTACTTACAAAAAGCAACAAGAACTGGGTGAATTAACTAACCACCTTCCCCTCCCACCTCCAACCTCCATCAAGTAAAGGGGTGTGAAGTCAAGTAGAAACAGAAGGCTTCAAACAAGATGGCATTTTAAAATTTTATTGATCTGTAAAGATCCAAACACTACAGGTAAAGCATTGGAATAGGATAAAGAAATATTGTCCATATAATTATACAACAGCCGAATAATTATAATAATTATAATTATAATTGTAATATATGTATGCAATGTATATAATGTAATGTATAATGTAATAATATAGTGAATTGAAGATTTCATCAGCTATATATGTAATGTATATAATGTATAATATGTATATAATGTATATATGTTATGTATATAATAATATACATGAAAAAATTACTCGATTCTGATTGGTTGAGAGCAGTGCAGTTCAATCGTAACACCAGTGCAAAACGTGTAACACCAGTGCAAATTACACAACGTAATCCTAGATAATGATTAGCTGAAAGAAAAAAGGAAATTTTCTAACTAATGATATCACGCAAAATCATGGTGAAATTTTAGTGCGGAAACTCTAAAAAATTTTTCTCGAATGAGAAAAAATGGCTTCAAGAAAGATCTTCCGGCATTTCCTCCACGCGAATTTTTTCATGTTAATATTGTTAATAAGTAATCAGACGGTTTTTCTCGTTCAATTTGGAATTAATTAGCACTTGTGAGTTTTTAAAAAAGCTGAAATTGCACTCGCCGAAGCGGCTCATGCAACTTCAGCTTTTTGAAAAACTCACTCGTGCAAATTAATTCCTAATTGAACTCGAAACCGTATGATTACCTATACTGATATATACATAACAAAAAGCCAGTACAAGTTACACATGCACCAGCGAATAATTAAACTTAACTCACATTAGCTTTACATGATTACCTCCCACGGATTCTCACTTAAGTTTAAATTTGATGCACTGGGTTGGCAACACTATTTAAATAACAGCTAAATAAATATAAAATGTGTCAGTTATCCTATAGTAAATATTAAACTGGCCTCTGTTGTACACGAGACCGATTTCTTCTTTTCAAGTTGTGGTTGTCTAAGTGTCTGCACAGCAGTAAATAAAAAAAAAACTCAGATGAAGTTGTCTTTATGGCAATTTCATCTCCACCTCCTACTTGTCCTTAAGCTTTGTTGCTAGCTATCCGTGTTTAAAGAGAAAACCCACATTAACAAAAAACTTTTTATTGTGTGAGTACTAAATGCATTTTCTGGGTTAAACGACTCAGTAATGTAAAAGCGTTGTTGTGGATTAACTTTATGATCGAAAGTGAATGGCCAATTTCTTCTATGAGATCGCTGCGCATGAAGAGAAATATGGTAATTGTATTCATCGTCTTGGACTGTATATTTGTTTTGATGAATACAGCTACCATGATTCCCTGCAGGCGCATCTCATGGAGGAAATTGGCCACTGTACGCCTTCAATCTTCATATACAATACAATACAATACAATACAATACAATACAATACAATACAATACAATACAATACAATACAATACAATACAATACAAATTTTATTGTCAACTCCCCGTGGAGTAGACTCCCCATAATCTACAATCGCGACGCAGTTAACTCGAAAAACACCAAAACTGTCTGATTGTGTCCTTCACTGCTTGTCTTATACACCCCATCTTCCAGCAGTACAGAATTGGGTTTAAAGTGGAGTTTAACAAAAAGAGAGTACCTGCTACAGATAATGCAAAGTCAAGAGACGGCCCAGGTACGTAGAATTGTGAGAAAACATTTGTTATAAGCCAAGGGAAATAACAAGCCAGTGATGCCATTTGCAACCACAACGCACTGGACACTGTCTTCCTATATCTTGCAATATTCAATGGAATTGCTCCTCCGTTCGCTTGTCCTTGCTGAACATGGTTCTGCACGTGAGTTTGGCGATGGCGAAGTGTGCAATAGATTTTCGAGTGACAGAACGTTGAGGTCACCATGCACAATATAAAAACCACGAATGCCATGTAGTAAGATATTCGGTGGTTGTAAGTTAAATTAACTCCAAGGAATGTGCAAACAATCCAAAAAGTAATTACGATGATTCGAACTCGCCTTAAAGTTACTACCTGTCTGTATCGTAGCCCCAGCAAAAGGGCGAGAAGTCTGTCTACACTTATTGCGGTCACTGTCAGCACAGATACTCCGCAAAATATGTTGCCTATTGAAACAAAAAACACGTCAATATAAAAGCAAAGTTTCGAGTGCTCTGGAGTCATGAGGTAGATGACGAACAGAGGCTGCGTGATGGCACCCACACATAGGTCGGCTGCTGCAAGGCAGCTGAGCAGAAGTTTAGACGGTGGATGAAAAGACAATATTTTTTTAATAGCTACAATGATCAGAATATTTCCCAGAAATGCTGAGACACATAGAGGAATATTCAGTGCTGAAATAAATATCTTAAGATGTATTCCATAAAGACCTGTTGAGCAAAATAACTGTTGAACTGTCGTGTGGTTTTCATCTGTTGTTAAATTTCTCATTTTCTTATATTCCTCTCAGGTCCTGTCACGAAGGTATTTCCGACACTATTCTACAGCTTTCTCCAGCTGGTCGTAACACCAATTATTGCACGTCCCCTGTTGATTAGAGAATATATTTTAGCGGGAAATATCACGCGAATGATTTCTCCTTAAAAGAAAATTTTCCAAACAGGCCTCTAGCGGGTATCATCTGAATAACACTAGCATAACAGAGTCGATTTTCTGTCTAAGAATAAGGCCCTTTCTCCACTACGCCAGAGGAATTCGAAAGCGGAGGTTTTACTTTGAAACCCCATGAACTGTTTTCCGTCCACACTACGCCGGAAGAATTCAAAAACGCAACAATCACCGGTCATTTTGGATTTGTGTTTGAGGAAAAGTCGGTCGAGGAAATCACATGATTATCGTGACGCCATCGTTTTCGAAAAGCGCCGTTTTCAAAATGTTTCCCGTCTATACGAAAACGAAAGCCGGCGTTTTCAAATCGCTCCGATTTCTAGAGCGTTTTCTAAAAGCTCCGTTTTCGTGACAGATTAGTGTGGACGGTAGGCCGAACCGTAGAAATAAAGCTTCGTTTTCAAATTTCTCCAGCATAATGTGGACGCTGCCTGAAACACTTGCAGCGATTAGCACCACAAATTTCGCAGGTCCGCTTAACCCCTTTTTGGATTTGATCATTAATGGCCCTCCCTTACTAGCGGAAAGATCGAAGCGACTCTGCTGCCAGGGTTTAATGATCCTGACTAAGTTTGAGAAAATTTTAAAAACAGTAATTTTGACCCAAAAAAAAAAATGGAAAAGAAGCAAATCTAGCTTTCTTTTTCCTGCCATTGCTTTGTTAAAGATCTTTTATTTCGAAAATTGTATTCAAATTCAAATTGTTCACTGACGAACGTGTTTGTAGAAAAGATTGCAGAAAACGCATGCATGTACCTCGACTCAACAGTTGGGCTTTTACATGTTTGTTGTTTTGTCTCATGTAAGACATCACAAAATGTAACATTTCGCAACTGTTTATATGAAGTAAATTTAAAGTTTAATGTCAACCGCCATTATGGATGCGAAGCTTTATGCTTTCTTCTTCCTCATATCACTTGATGAAACAACTTCGCAGCTGTAAATATCAATGAAGCTGTTGGAAAAAGAATGTGAAAGGCCTCAAAGATAAGGTGTGTGGTTCGTAACGAATAACATGGATTTGCTTTCCATCGATTGAAACGTATAAACATTAGGGTGCTTAGACTGTGCAGTACGGAGTGGAAACCCTCTTTAAAGCTATGACACTGGCATTGGGAAAAAAATAACTTGAAAATCCCCCCCCCCCCTCCCCCTTCCGAACGTATTTTATCAGCGTACGTAAGCATAAGTTGGCTTTACACTTTCGTAAATAATTACCCTTGTTAGAAATTTTTCATCTCCCATATGGTTTTAACGTTCTTTTTCCTTCCAGAATCAGTTGAGAAGTAGACTTCGCGCTTTTACAAATATTTAGAAGAGGAAGTCCTTACTAACAAAACGCTTAAAGTTGAGCAAATAACTGACAGGTGAACAGAACAACTTGTTATTCAAATTCAAAGCCCTTTTCCTGGAGGATTTCAATTGTTTAGCGTTCTTAATCCTCTCGTGACAAGTTTGCAACATCTCTCTCTCAGTTTTGTTTTCTCTTTGTTTTCTTTCTTTTTTAAATGAAGTTCGTTTTGTTCAGTAAAGAAACAGATGAGTGTTTTGGGGAAACGTTTTTTTACGAAATTCGCTTCTTAGCCAAGTTCTGAGTGCTGTCAAGTAATTAGTGAAATAATATTTATTGCAAAACTCTGCCTTTCTCAGTAGATCTTTCTATTCTTTTGACTCCTCGGGTCTACAGAATTTTTAAAAAGGTTGAGACTGATGAAAGTCTGTTTGTACTTCCTTGGAGCAAGTCTCTACATTGGTAAATTTCAAATATATATTAGGCACTCGGCGGTCTTCTAATTGTTGTATCCGTCGCAGACACCACATTCTTGAGGTTATCTGCCATTCTCAAATCTTTCAAACTCAGTGCCATATTTCGAGTGTTCCATCTTGAGCAAATAACATTTGAAAGAAGGACTAGCTCTTCTACTCTAGATCGAAAATGTAATTCTCGCGTGCTTCCCCGGATCCGCGCTTAAAAAGGCGACCATAGACCGATTCGGTTAATGTTTGGGTCAGCTAGACGTTTTTAGATATAGTACTTTTGAACTTACTCTTTAGCTTTATGTTTCATCAAAATGTAGAATACTTATATTTGATGGAAACCACTGCTAAACCAAGAACACGAACTGAATATTCGCCATCACTGGCAACTACTAAACAAGGGCTAAATTAAGACGTTTCTCTAAATCTGAAAAAAAGAAGATTAATTACGAGAAAGACTAAGCTTGGCTTGTACCTGGTTTGGTTTTCAGTGTCGGTGGTAGCTTACAGCGTAAACAGAAAGCTCCCTTGAAGGCTAAGTGTCCTGCAACTGTTTGCAGTTTGCAACTAGATGGTTGGTGATTTTGGTATATAGAGTGGGCCTTTTCGATATGAGATTGATTTCAATCAATAACTGTCAATGCATTAACGCGTTCTCATAGTCCATTTCACATCAGATTTGCTTCATCGTCGGAGTTACTTTTGTCGTTTTTTGTCGATGGTTTAGTGGCCTTTTGTCCGTAATTTATTCAATTTCCGGTGACAAAAAGGTATTTAAAGGAAGGATAACAATTTTGCTTAAAATCATATTAAACGAGCTGAACGTTTAATGAACGGCAGTTTTGAAGACCGAGATTTTCGTTAAATCCCCCTGTATTGAATGGATAAAATGCGTCACACATTTTAAAATGAGTATATTCTATAGTAAGATGTTTGGTGTTTTCTTGCTTTGAAAAAGAGAACAAAAAGCAATTGCAAGTATTATTTTCCTATTTTCTCTGGTAACCTTAGTCAGCCTGAGTCATGCCATTTATTATTAACTTATGATTCAAACCATTGCGGCAGGTGTTTACACCGGATGTTGTTTCACAGGAAGAGTTAAACAAAAGCGTGTACAAATATTGACTGATTGGGAGGGCCGGCCGGGAATATATTTGGCTCGAGGTCCAAATACTGTCAGCTTCCCGTTCGATCTAACTCACTTGATCAATAACTTATCGTACACCTTTAATGTACTGAACATGAGTAAGAAAGTTCTGCTAATGTTGTTGAATTGCAACTACTAAATGAATTTTTAACCTGTGTGGGGCAGGATAGCGTTTCTCGAACAGGCTGACATCAACCTGTTCACTGCTACATACGTAAGTTCAAAGTATCATGTTCTACAGTGGTCCGTCAGCGTAGCGGTAAGAGGCGTCATATAAAGCACTTCGGAATCATGCCAATTTTTTACGCTGTATTTATCATCACAATTTGCATTTGGTTTCCTTTGGTAGCTAAACTAATTATTGATATGGAAAATTTGTTTCTAAATATATCAAAGCGTTAAATAATAAATTTAAAGAACTTGTCGTCAGATTGTATTACGCACTGACTGGTGACGCATTATTATATTGACAAAATGATTAAACAATTTTCACTCTAGAAGTCCCCATGTTCTTTAGTTTCAAGTATTTTTTGGGCGCAAATTAAATATAAAACCAACATGAGGTATGCGATGTCAGTCGAATATTACTACCATAGTAACCATTGGATATGATGATCAAAAAGAGACATTACAAAATAAATTTACGTGTAAATACTTATATTGATGCGCATTGACTGAAATTAAACCTACCTTAAGCGTCCATATATTCCAAAATCACATATCGTCTAGTGACAAATATTGTTGCAAACCGCGGTGCGAGTTCAACTGTTTTTGGCGTTATTGTGAGCATTACCATTGAAAACCTTTGCGATATAAGACAAGCTTCCGATTAATCATCCTATTTCAGGTATTTTTATATACTTTTTCAAATTCAGAGACAAAATCTTGCCAATTTTCGCTATGCTAGTGTCAGACTAGTTAAAGATTTGAATATTTTTTTAAAGAGAAATCCCGAAAAATCTCAAGTCCCTAAAGCAATTCAAATTATAATGATCTGTTACTGAGTAATTTTGACAACGTCACCCGTTTGTTGGAGTTCAAGTCTTATATTAGCCAGCATCTCCTCTCTCGGATTTTACGTGCTAGGGAAGAATTGATTATTAAAAAAAAAACACAAGAACCTTTACTACCACACAGCAAGTGAGCATATTTCTCGTCAGGTAGTTTTTTAGAGGAGCATAAGGCGATCTTCTGCTTAAAGGACCCTTGTCAGCCTCAGTGCCATCGGAATGATTGATATTGCATGGTGAAGCAAAATCCTATTGCTCTACTCTAAGTTGTGGCCCTGAAAGTATGTTTAATTATCTTTAGAAGTTTTACAGTGATTTTCTTCGTTTCGATACGCTCCGAATATAATCCACTAACCAACCCTCGCATGTATACAAAGACAAAGGTGTGGCTGACTAAGGCCCTTTAAGTTGATCGATTACGGGAAAAAAAAAAACACAACTTACGGTAAAATGGGACCGAGAAAATTTCAAAGGATCTCGTCTCCTGAGTTATTGATTCAAAGGAAATCCGCCGTTGGCTAAAGTTTTTAATTTGCAAAACAGAGGCAATTGTTTGTGATGACTAATTAAAAATGCTCTATACATTTCCATAACAGAACGTTATCGTGTTTCATCTTTTGGCGAATAAAAATATCAAGTCGCTTGTTTTCGTTAAAAACTGCAAATGGCAGCTGCCCATAATAATTACCCAGTTAAAGCAGGTTAACTTTTAAGACAAATTACGATTATATTATGTTGCGAGATGATTCCACACAACAACTATTTTTTTCAATATTTTCCAAAGTCAAGGTTGTAAGAGAATAAATGTCGAGTATATGAGTACAATTCGTGCTATTTTCGAAATGTTGTAAACATTGGCATATACTCTGACAAACAAATTGATACTTTCTAAATGGGATTAATCAAATTTCAACCCTAAGACACTAGTTCAAAGAAATTTATATTCAACCAAATCTGTCGATAGCGTGTCTGAATGTCAGCGATAGCACACCACACCTTGTGCAACATTTTCAAGATAAGGAAGCAAGCCTGCTCATAGTTTAATTTGCATGTTTGCAGCCACACGAGGCCTGAAGCAGGTGGCTTCTTGTCTTTTCTTTTGTTTCCGATATGTTTGCTCAAAAACACTCCAAATATAGCATAAATAATGCATGTACAGGATCGACTTACCATAACATTATACTGGTATGCATGATGTGTTTATGACCGACGAAACAATTCGCGATAAAATAGAATAAAAATTGTTTCTTATGTCACTTTATTTTTCCCAGCGTTGAAGCCGAGTTATGTCTTTATGAATTTATTATCCGGAGTCCAGGTTTTTAACGAGTGGATTATGTTTTCCAACGAATAAATTACTATGATCCAGTAGATAAGAGTTGACAAAATAAACTACGCTACTCACTGGAGAGGACCGGAAAGTGTATAGCGCCGGTCAGTATCAAGAGAAATTTTTCTCTTGTCAGTATTCAAATTTTGAAAAGCCGGGCCTGTTTCCAAAAGCTTCTTTCTTCTTCTAGAAAGTAACTTATTGTTCTAGCCGCGCCAAACATAGAAGCTAGAGTGAATGGTTTAAGCCTTTTCCAGCGGTTTAGTTAGTTGGAGCACAGCGAGGAAAGAACGTGGAGAGAGAGGCCCTACGCTTCTCAGTCTTCTTCTTCTTTTTTTTTTTTTTTTTTTTTTTTTTCTTGCACAATATTTTACTCTGCGCCACGTATACAACTAACAGAACGCTACGCCAAAACGCTGGAAGACGCTACAAGAATTTGTAGTCAGGACTATGCTAGTTTATCTGATGTTTCGTCTGTCAGTATCTGATGCTGTGAAACTCAAATTATTTCTAATCAGCTATGTCCGCACTTGTCGAATGAGCACAAATGTAACTTTCCTCTTTGCCAAGCTGTCTTCCAAAGATTGCCCATTTGTTAGCCCATTTTATGGAGTACTTCACATTAAAAGGCATTCTCTCTAATCATCAGGGGACGCTGATAGCCTGTTTTACGACCCCCACAACAAAGCAGTAGAAGAGAACTGAAAACGTCTACGTGAAACAACCCAGATTTTAAAAAGAGGACTTTGATAGCAATACACAGTTTACAGAAACATTTTGTTAAACTCTTGCCATAATCATCTGTACTTTATAAATCATTTCTTATCAACAAGAAAATGGCGAATCTATCTGAAGATGGAGGCCACACGACAGCTGAGTAGTTCATTTGTTCGACAGGTCTTTATGGAGTGCATCTTAAAATATTCATTTCAGCAGTAAACATTCCTCTATCGGTCACTGCATTTCTGGGGGATATTCTGATAATTATTGCTATTAAAAAGGCGCAATCTCTTCGGCCACCGTCAAAACTTCTCTTTACCTTGCGGCAACCGACCTCTGAGTGGGTGTCTTTACACAGACTCTCCTCGCAACCTTTCTTTTGTCTCAAGAACAATCCATACTTTGTTTTGGTCTTCTCGTTCTTTTTGTCGCTATAGGTGCAATTTTCTGTGGAGTTTCTTTGTTAGCACTGACTGCAATAAATGTGGAAAGACTTCTTGTCCTGACTTTAGGAATACGATACAGACAGGTGGTAACTTTTAGGAGAGTACGGATTCTTGTTGCTGCTTTTTGGCTTCTTTGCTTTTTAATCTCATTGATACTACCATACAGCCCTCAAATAGCTGCAGGCATGGCCATCATGGTAACCATAGTTTGCTTAGTAATCTCAACCTTCTGTTATTCGAAAATTTATCCCACACTCACACATCATCGCCAAGCTCAAGTACAAGACCATGGCAATCCAGGACAAACGAACGTAGGAGGAATTCCAATGAATCTAGCACGTTACAAGAGGACAGTCTCCAGTAAGTTGTGGTTGCAGATGCCTTTACTGGCTTGTTACCTTTCATACAGTGTAGTCGCAGCCTTAGAGTACGTTGCAGCATTAGATACACCATCTCTTGCTTTCTCTGGGGCCGTAACATTGACATTTCTTATGTTTAACTCCTCCATAAACCCATTTCTGTACTGCTGGAAGATGAGGGAAGTAAGACAAGCAGTAAAGTACATTATCAGACGGCTTTGGTGTTTCTCGTAGACTTGACCACATATTGAACTCAAGTTAGCAGTCTGAGAAGAGTTCCTTTCCCGCGCGACTGTACCACGGCGTTTGCATATCACGTAACTGACACAATGTGTCTCGAAATGCGGTCGCTGCAAAACAACACATCAGTTTGCCACTTTGATTTTGTCTAGTTTAAAATTACTAAGGGAGGCCTGTGAAACTGTCGAAACGTTGTACTTTAGAGTAGTTAAGCTTCAGAATATTCCGAAAGGGAAAAAATTTTACCTCGTCACTAAGTACAGTGGATGAACTAGACATGGTAAAGTAGCTAATAATCTTCATGGTGTAGAAGTAGTAAGCATGCATTAGACATGCCTTAAAGATTAAAAAAGGTTTTGCCGGGTTAACTATTCAGTGTGACGACCGATTTTGTTGTTATTGTATTATTATTGCTAAAAAGTTACTTCAAAAATTTGAAAATAGCACTGTATAAATTCATTTAAAAGTTATTCTTTTCACTTGTGTGAAACCAGTCGCACGGATTCTCACTTGTCCTGTATCTGTATAAGAACTTAAGAAGTAAAATAAATTAAAATTAATTCAAATGGCTCTGTTATTTCTTTGTAACAATTCATGCGTGCACTGAGAGTCCTTTGGTTAGCTACAAGCTTCGGCACCAATTTTTAAATGATTTTCTTGCATGCACTCCCACATCAGATGATAACTGGTAGGTTTTAATTGTGTTCTACTACGAATAAGGGAAATGTTTCCCCCATTTTTTTTACTGTAGTAAATAAGTAAACAACTTGTTTACTTTGATGATCAAAATGTAAATTCTCTTTGCTCGTGCCATGATTACGTCAACAACTCATGCTTGTTATGTGTTTCCATCTATCAGGATTTTAAGCCAATCAGCGCGTGTATTTTCTTTGCGCTATTTTCTAAAGCTTCATACAAATCCTTATGATACTACTGCCGCCATTTTGACCGAGAGGTGATATCCTGAGCCTGGGCCCTATGTGACTGCTGCAGTCTCTTGAGAGTGGTTCCCATATCATCTCTACATACGTTGAACATCTCTACATACGTTGAACATCTCTACATACGTTGAACATCTCTAAAAACGTTGAGCAATAACTGAGATCTATCGACTCAGCGATCGTTGTCTCGTCCGAACAATGCTGTTTTTTCTATGAACCTGCATTTTCTATAAGCCGACATCACCTCATTAGTTAAATAAGAACATCGTTTTGCCTCATTTCTTCGAATTAATATTAGCAGCACTTTGGCAAAACCTCACAAAAGTTTTCAACTTTTGGCGTTTCTTTCGGCAACTTTTGTGGAAATTTAGGACAACGGTTTGCCAGGCCTACTATTCAAGCTCTTCATGGCACAAGCATCCAGGTTCCCATAAGCTTTCTAGGAAAGTGTAGTACTCATTAAACTAGGGTATCTAAAAGATAGTAATGCTGCGGCACATTCTGTTGATAGTGACATATTTAACGCCGTGATTCATCTATCTGCGCGTTTCAAGACTTAAATTAACTGTTATTTCCATCGATGGCGAGGTGTGACAACGGATCGAGACAAAAAAGCACATTGTGATCTGAAGTATGTTTGGACATAAAACGATACACATCAGCCTCCCCTTTACCAGATCGCGAAAATCGAAAGATGTGGAAATTGTAGGAGCAGAAATCTAACTTATAAATTCTGTACTGGTACGCATTAAATATCTCTGGAACTTGACAGACTGTGTCGAGAACGTGTTCATCGCGATGTGTGAAAATGCTCAAGCTTTAGCTTAAATTCATGTTTCGATGAAAAGGAATAGATTGCAGCAGCATGTTCCACGGTTTTCGTTTGTTTTAATTATTCTACAGGCTTTAGTAACGACGATTTCTCTTCATTTAAGAATTCGGCGAAGGAGGCGAGACTACTAAGAAATGACATACTAAGATTAAGATGTCACAACTAATCGTCCAGATTTACAAACTTTCACATACTGCATAACAAGAGTTGTGAAAGTCAAGCACGATCTCCTTCACATCGCTTTACAGGTAAATCAGAGCAAACTTTCTCAGTGGAATCCACGCGAAAAAGGACGACGGCTCGACGAGTATGACATCCTCGTGTTGTTCGTGGCGCAATGCACTCCAGTAAAAGTGGCTCAGTGCAGTCTGGTTAACTGCAATGCAATCTGGTAAAAAGTGATGAATTCGAGAATTCGTACCCCCTTCTGCATATTCTTCTTAAATCCTGATTATGTTGCTGCTCGCTCGCTACGCTCGCTCCGCAGCAACTACGGAGAAATGCGGACTTCATCCGCCAGTATAGAATACATCAGGCATTCATCTCTTAATTCCGAGAACAACCAAGTCGAATTTCTAATTCCTTTTGTCATTTAAACTTGCTAATAGGCAAAAACTATAAAAAAAAGGTATGTTAAAGAAGTCTTTAATCCTATTTAGACTTGAGAGGTGGGGGGACGTTTTGAAGTCCCACCAACTTTGAGTACTTTTAACTTTAAAATCATTGAGGCAATAATCTCCAAATTTGGGGAATATTCTTAATTTATCTCAGAACAATTTGGCATGGCATGTTATTAGTCAACAAACTTTAAGTTGTCTTGGTAAGTAAACCGCGTATTGACAGGCATGATTTTCAAATTATGAATTTTTCCGTTTCATTTCTTTAAAGTAATTTAATTTTACTTCTTTTAAATGATTTAGCTTTAGTTGTTTATGTTGACGATTTTCAGCCGCTTTTAGCAACAGCAGAAACTGTTTAGAAAAATGACGTTATTTCTGCGTCACGTGAAGTCAGCATGGGGTCGTTACAGACCTCAAAGAAACTTATTTTATTACTTAATTCATTTTTTATACTCCAAGTACCTTTGACATAGCTTGTTACTCAAAAATTTACTGGGCGTTTCCTCAGATTCCTCCTAGCCTCCGAACACTCAGGCTCCCAGCAAGG
Organism: Orbicella faveolata; assembly: GCF_042242905.1. NCBI lineage: Eukaryota > Metazoa > Cnidaria > Anthozoa > Scleractinia > Merulinidae > Orbicella > Orbicella faveolata. The sequence goes on from NW_028301569.1 coordinate 5,833,227, forward strand.
GCGGAAGAAAGAATTCGGCGAGCGATACGAGCGGGGCGGGGCGCTCCCCTTCCGCCCTCTCCTTTCTCACCAGACCAATCTCGACTCGCTCCGCTCGCTCTAGACCACAATCGACTAGCCCCCGCCCCCACGCGCGCGCGGCCATTGTCAAACCAAACCCGACCTGCTGGATACCTAGGATTAAAAACAAAATGATTACTCTATCTCGCCTGTTATCTGAATTCACTGAAGATTATGCAGCAAGTAAAACAATCGTTCATCTTTGCCCAGACCGCTTTTTGTCTACAAGATAAGTGTGATTTGCATGAAAATCAACCTGAAGATAAAAGACCTTTTCATATAAGACTCGTTCTGACACAAGAGCCGGAAAGCAACGTCGGTAATGGTCTATTACCATGGGTGAAAATAGCTGCAATGTCGAACCAACAATAAAGCATTGATTGCTGATTTTAATCATTGTAATTATTGTCTATCTAGCCTGTCTTAGTCGTATAACGAAAATAAAAATTTACCTACAGTGCGACTTGTCACATATATTGAATGTGGTAGAAGTAAATAATTTGTTAGTGATGGTCTACGATAGGAGGAACAAATTCACAGATTCGCAACAAAACCCAACAGTAAATAAACCAACTATACTTCAATTGTTTTTGTAGTTTTTTTTTTTTTTTAATTTATTTTTTGATTTAAGGACTTTTATCAACTCAGTTCAAAGCTTAGTGTCAAAGCTTATACAAAACTATCGTTAACACAATAACCGACAATCCCGTCCTATTTATTGGCAGAAAACGTCTGCAAGCGTCTTTAACACAACACGCCTTATTTCACGAATTTTCCAGCAATAAAGTAGTGGGTTGAGGGAAGAGTTGATAAAAATCAAAGTCGCTCCTGAAAATCGGAATATTTTCGTTGTTCTATCCACTCCGCGAACATGAATTACGATCAAGATGCAAAACAGTGGTAGATAACAGAGAATAAATGCGACATAAACGTACAGCATGTTCCAAACAGAACGCTTGTAACGCATGACATTAAAACGTTTCCCACTCGGAGGTTCTATTCTGCACGTTACAAACACATTTTCAAGTGGACTTTGTCCTCTTACACTTTTATCGTGGCGTCGAAGAGTTAAATAAATTTTCAAGTAACAAAAAGTTGTTAAGGATAAACACACTGCTAAACCAAAGTTTACAGCAATGTTGTAAATTCTGTTGTCGTAAATGATGAGCATTGTCCCGGCGAATGTCACCAACCACATGGTCACCAACACTGTCACAGCTTTCTTCAAAGTCGCCAGATTGCGATACCGGAGACGAAGGTGCAAGACTAGGAAACGATCAACCGCTATTAGGGTCAGGAAGACAAATGACACGTTCGGCAGGAACCAGTTCCCGAGGTAGAATAACGCCCCGAGAATACGCGAGGCGTCTCTGAAGCCATTCATAGCAGTCAGGACAGCCGAGATAAACAAGGGCTGCACGATAAGTCCCACACCCAGATCAGCCAACGCGAGATTGAAGAGGAAAGCTTTGAAAACTGTATGAACTTGTGTTAAATGGATCTTCCTCAGCGCTGCCATAATAAGGGAATTGCCAATGATGGTCAAAATTGAAAAAATAGCATTTACTGTCAAGTCGAAGAGGTATAGCGTAAGTGGGATTTCCGGGTCCAAGTAGAGACCTTGCCAAACTTTGGTGAAATTCTCAGCCATCGAATTAAAACGCAAACGTTTAGCAGAAGATTCACTTTTTATAGAGATAGACTTAATGGTTTAAGTGTAATCTTCTACAACCATTATATTCGGTCATTTATTCATTTCAGTGACTATATTGTCAAAGTATTCATTTCAAAGCAATGTATATTTACTCAGCTGCCATCAGCGCAAAACTTCTCACGTTCATAGAATCATTATTCTCTACAAATTGTATGCCATTCACGTATTTGTATTGAGTTATTTAAATGTTTTCAAGTTCTTACGACGTTTTTTTTGCAGTTAAATAAAGAATCTCCTGAATGCGAACTACGCTACGGGGGAGAGCAAATATCTCGTCTGAAATCAATTTCAGTCCATCATTCCATGTCCGGTAATTGCGTAGTCAAAACAATCGAAATAACACGTAAGTAAGCATAGTTTCCTAGCTGAAGCGTTTTGCCACAGTAAAATAGCAGGGTGCAAATGTTTGGTTGCTCTCTAATAACGTTCTTCTGTTTCTAAAAGAAAAATTTCTCACTTCGTTGTCGGTTTATTTGCTATCTTAAGACTCCTTAGCACCTATGAGCCTATTTCAAATCATTTTTGACAATTTACGGCAAATTTACCCTCAGTTGTCGGTGGATTCATTTGTTAAATTTTTTTCCATCGGCAAGAATCCAAGTGTTTACATCAATTTTACGCTTGCAGATCAATATGTTTATGAATGCAGAGCGAGGTGCAATTTGAAAACGCAAATAACAAAAAATTAAAATTAACACTACTTCAGTTAACTTGGGCAAGCAAAGCTAAGTTGTAAAAATACTATTGGTTTTAGTCATTTATGACCATTGTCCCTTACGAAAGAAATAAGTTGCCATAGAGATGTTTCGGAGAAAAAGGTTTCCTCGAGTAATATATCTCCTTGGTTTTAATTTCACTTTCATCATCCATTCTTTGGTCGGTTTTACCTTTTGTTTGTTTTGTTTTGTTTTGTTTTTTGTTTGTTTTTTGTCTTTTTTAGGTTCTGATAAAACATTTCTGTTCCCAGCTGATCTGAGAGCAAATTATATTGTCGTATTTACGCCTTTTTCGCTATTTAAACTGTCCATTTCGTAACTTGGTCATGGTAATTTGAAATGAGTTTTTTTTATAAATTAAAGCTGAATAAACACAGGTTTCTGGGGTTTAGGATTAATTTTACATTTTAAAGTAATCCATTGAAATAAGAGCTCGTATGTGAAAAGATCATCAGTGTGAAATTTCTTGAATTTGACAATCTATTTATAGAGCTGGTGAAATAACTCAGTAAATGTCAACAAAGCAATTCTTCAAAATTTAAATGTATTGTATTATCAATGAGGAAAACTGTAGGTTTCAGTTCAAGTTGAGACAAAACTAATTAAGAGATAGAAAGTTTTTAATTTTCCGTGTTTCTATCGCGTTTTAGCATAAATTCTCCTAGCGTTCTATCACGACTGCCGTTTAAAATTTCGGCCAGTTCTTTGCCTTTTCGAAGTGTCTGTGAAGAGGATTTAGATAAAGCTTTGAACGCTTAACAATTAGACTATTCGCCCTCGACGTCTATGCATTAAAAATGGTTAGGGCTGCGATGCTAGTGGAAGTTTGGGGGAACGAGCTTTTACGAGTTCGCAAGATCTAATACTTTAACGAGTGTTTCTATAACTCAATAGGAGCATAGATAAACTTTTTTATCATTTCCTTGCAAAATATTAATTAAGGGGAAAAAAATCTCTCGTTTGTTTTGACTGTCAAAACGGAAATTCATCTAGCTCTTGCCATCATTAACGTTACCAGGTGTGCTAGTTCTGTATTCCTCGACGTTTTTTAAAAAGTGCTATAAACCATAGCTCACTTTGAGGAAAGGTGATATCCTATGCAGAGAGAATTACATATTTTTAACTAAACCTTATAAAATTATTCTTTTCTCTAAACGGCAAAACTAGCCAAAAGGCAACAAAACAGCCCTTGCCGTATGCTCGAGATTAAGCATGACGTTACGTCAAACGGCAAACGGCAAAAATGAAACTTTTGCCTTCAGTCTTCAGCTGTCTGTACAGTGGAGTGAAAATATTTGCATTTGCGGTGAATAGTAGGAGACATTTTTCTATTTTTGTGTGATTATTTAAGGATCAAAAGAAAAGAATAAAAATTCCAAGGTAATCTTTGCCGTTTGTCGTCGGCCGTGAACGTCACGCTTAAACTCTCGCATAACGTTGCGTGCGCCATATCAAACTTTAAAGCCTGTAGGCTGGCTCCAAAATTACTGTAACACCATCCAGACACCAAATACATTCGAAGGAGAAATGCCTTGAATATAATCTACAAATATTTCAGCCCAAAATGGGCAGAAATTTAGAATATCTAGCCTAGGCCGGAAAACTGAACAATATTATTATAAAAAAAAAGAGTGTAGACGAGATGGAAGCGAAATGCGAAAAGACTAAATAAGCAAACATATCCGGTTTGACTACTGAAACTTTACTGAAACCTTCTCTGTAAAAGTGACTCGTCTGGACATGCATATTGTTGTTTATTGACAGAAAAAGTACTGTTACAAAATGTTAAACAATCACACACGTTCCAAACCTCCTTAGACCCCGTACGTCCAAACTACGCCAGAGGAATCTGAAACGTAGGTTTCACTCTGAAAACACATCATATGTTTTCCGTCTACACTACGCCTGAGGACTTTAAAAACGCGACAATCACCGCTCAGTTTGGATTTGTGTTGAAGAAAACTCGGTCAGAAAAATCACATGATTATCGTGACGCCATCGTTTTCGAAAAGCTCGGTCTTCAAATTAAATGTTTTTTTCGTCCTCACGCAAACAAGAAGCCGGCGTTTCCTCCGGTTTGAAGATCGTTTTCGTAAAACTCCGTTTTCTTGTCGGATTAGTGTGTACGGTAGGCCTAACCGTAGAAATAATGTTGGGTTTTCAAATTTCTCCGGCGTAGTTTGGTTGTCTTCTTAAATTAGCAAAAAGAAACGACTTAGCTCTGAGCCTCATCGATAACGTGTCTAGCGTTACAGTCAACATTCTGATTTGTTAATAATAATAATCAGGAAAATTAATTCATTCACAAATAGTGAACATGGATAATCATTTACACACAGTATGTTTTATTTATCATTTTTTCTCGGGATAACAAGACACAGCAAAAAGGTTTTGCTTTGCCAAAAACCTTCAAACCTCAAAGTGAACAAAAAATATTTTCAATGGTAACAAACCGATAATTCTTAGATGAGGAGAACGTTGAAATTTTATTTGATATCATATATGCTATGTTTTTATTACATCAGGGATATTTGTGATAATACATTGTTCGTGGCAAATCTAGCAAAAAGGAAAAAAAAAATTCAGCCCTAGCCGTATGTTTGTTGCCAGTTACATTTTTGCAAAAGGTTATGTGTGTAATATCAAGCTTATTTTCTGCAGTCTGGCTCAAACACCATTTATGTCATGACAGAACAGATAATCTGACGTTTTATCGTCATAATCCACTTTGTATTCCTTTATCTAATCTAAGAATATTCACACGGATATTTTCAGCCTAAAATCGGCAGAAAAATAAGAATATTCAGCCTGGGCCGGAAAAAAAAAATATTATTATATTATATCTGATCTTAATTAGCATAGATTTTTCCGATTTTCTTTCTCCATTTCCTCGTTATTTTTAGTTTCGATTGAGAAGATCTATCAAACACTCAAGACAGCCTTTGACCACATTCCAAACACCTCGTCAAAAATACTCCGCTACGCGTCGTATTTTCAACTCTCTTCTCGGTGTTTGGAAATGTGATCAAACACGGTCTATCGTGTTTGATAAATGACGAACCATGTTTTTGACTGTGCATCATCGAGTTAAGATGTACTTGAAAAGTTTGAATAGCTAGAGTCGCTCGCGGCTGCGCCTCGAGCAAATCTTATGCTTCTTTGGAGATCTCCAAACTTTTAGGAGCAAATTTCCTATCCGAGCTACGTGGATTTGCTAAAGAAAATGCACAAAAAAGCTTCTTCAATCAATCAAAAGTAAAAATCTTATGTCTCTATTCTACTGAAAAACCTACTTCCCTACTTTAAAGTAACAAAGTAAGTTTAAAAAGATTTCCAAACATTAAGAATGGGATGTGAATTATTTGCAGAAGATATTCGAGAACAATCCCAATACCACACGCCTTATTTCACGAATTTTCCAGCAATAAAGTAGTGGGTTTAAAGAGCAGTTGATAAAAATCAAAGTCGCTGCAAAAAATCGACACATTTTCGTCGTTCTGTCTAATCCACGCACGTGAATTACAACCAAGATGCAAAACAGGGGCAGAGAACAGAGAATAAACGCACCATAAACATACAACATGTTCCAAACAGAGCGTTTGTAACGCATAAAATTGAAATGCTTCCGGCTAGCAAGTTCCTTTTGGCACGAAATGTTCGCAGCTTGGAGAGGAAAGCGAACACAGTTGTTATGGCGTCTAAGAGTTAGATAAATCTTCAGATAGCAAAATGTCGTTAGCGCCAAGCACACTGCCAAGCTAAAATTGGCCAGGATGTTGTAAACTGTGTTGTTGAAAATGATGAGCAGTGTTCCGGCACATGTGTAAATCCACAGAGTCACTAATGCTGCAACGACTTTCTTCAGGGTGACTACATAGCGATACCGTACACGAAGATACAAGGCAAGAAAACGATCCACCGCTATCGCTGTGAGAAAACTGATAGAAACACTTGGCAAGCACCAGTTTGCGAGGTAAAACGCTGCTCCAAGAATACGCGAAGCGTTTTGGTAGCCAAACGTTGCTGTTAACACGGACGAGATGTACAAGGGTTGAACAACAACTCCCACACTCAGGTCAGCCAATGCGAGGTTCAAAAGAAACGCCTTTAAAACTGTGTGAACTTGTGTTAAAGGGATCCTTCGCAGCGCAGCTATGATAAGTGAGTTGCCAATTATGGTTATGATTGAAAAAACGATATTCACTGCGACGTCGAACATGTACAACGCGAACGGAATGTCAGGGTCAAGATAAAGCCCTTTTAAAACGACGCTAAAATTGTCAGCCATCTCACTGAAACAACTTGGTTCTCTAGAAGACGCTTTAAGAGGACGTATTCGTCTTTTCAAAGTGACGGCTGTAATGGGTCCTATTGATCTTCTAGAGAGGTTTTGTTAGGCCTTTTGTTTGGGTCGTGGGCGCTTCCGTTCCAAGGCTTCAATGTACACAGCTGTCCATACAGAGGAGAAAGAGTAATCGAAGACGCTTTAAGAGGACGTATTCGTCTTTTCAAAGTGACGGCTGTAATGGGTCTTACTGATCTTCTAGAGAGGTTTTTTTAGGCCTTTTGTTTGGGTCGTGGGCGCTTCCGCTCCAAGGCTTCAATGTACACAGCTGTCCATTCAGAGGAGAAAGAGTTATCGCCTTTAAAATACTGATTGTGCTCGATATACAGATGACTACTTTGAATGTGCTTATTACGATATTGAGTTTCTGGCAAGAAGACGTTTAATTCATATTCTAATGAGCAACTTACTCGTACAATAGACTTAGGTTTAGGTCACGGACTTCTTTCCACACTGAAGCTTGATAATTTCATGTCTCCTGTAAAGCCAAGATTTATATTTGGGCTTGCTATCAGGCATACTGTCATCGACTGGTCGCCTCAAGGTTTATGTTACAGACATCTAGCTTGTGCCCTGTTTTCTCTTATCTGTCTCTAGTGGCGTGAGGATCGAGAGATGGGAAAATTCGAAACCTGAAGTTTCCACATGCATTCTCAAAATCATTAAAAATTCATCAAGTTTAAATAAAGGAAATCATGTCCGTGACGGTGTTTGGATATCTGATCTTAATTAGCATAGATTTTTACAATTTTATTTCTCCATTTCCTAGTTTTTTTAGTTTCGATTAAGAAGATATATCAAACACTCAAGGCAGTGTTTGACCTCATTAATTTTTTGTCCACTTTGAACTTAATCAAAATACTCCGCTGGGCGTCGTATTCTCAACTCTCTTCTCGGTGTTTGGAAATGTGGTCAAACACGGTCTTTCGTGTCTGATATATCACATCCGGCTGTTACGTTTGGTTAAAAGAACTGGTGCCGCTTCGTGCAAATGGATAATGTCCTTCGCTGCCCAAAAAAACAGAGTTGCCAATCTCAAAATGGCATCTCATTAGCGATTTTTAATTATCTTACCCTGCGTTCGATCTCTTCTCGCATGCGAGAAGAGATCGAAGCCACCTCGCTCCCAGGGTATGTAATCATTATCTTATTTTGCAAGAGAAAAAAAATCTCCCCAGCTGGTTTATAACAAACCATATCGCTTTTGATTTTTACTCCGAGTCACTCTAAAATCACCGCACATGAGCTCGTACAAGGCTTGTACAAGTTTGTACAAGGGTGACACCTTTGTTAGCTTTTTTGCTCTTATGAAAGTCGTTACTCAGCCGCAGCGCTTAATCGGATGAATCACTTTCCAAAGTAAATAAAGTAATCATTATATTGCTGTTGGCGAGCTGCAGATAAGTATCTTGCTTATTACTATTTTTTAATTTTGATCGCACAAGAGGACGAGTTCTTCAAATAAGGGTGCCCTGTTGCCGAGAGGGTGTGAAGCTTGTTCAAGGGTGGAACTTATTAACTTTTTTTACTTTTATGAAAGTCGTTATTCGGCCGCAGTGCTTAATCGGGCGGATCACTTTCCAAAGTGAATACAGTTTTCAGTATATTGTTGTTGGCGAACGGAAGATAAGTATCTTACTTATTGCTATAATTATGATCGTGCAAATAATGGAAAAAAGAAAGTGAAATATTACCTTTGACTTGCATATTTATTGTTTTATTAACATAATTACTGACCATTGACATAGGTTTCTTGATAGGTATGGCCAAGGTATGATAAATATTTGTAATTACTGAAACAAAATTGTATTTTGCTGCTCATGCCTTTAATTTGCTACATGTCGAAACATTAAAAAGAAGTTCTTTATTCCAAATTGAAATGAAAATTGCTCCTTCCTTTCGATCATAGCTAAAACTTACACATTCAATACGGCTGGTATCTATGTAAGCCGCCGCCGTATGATAGTTTCGCCGGATCCGCTTGTCTTTTCTTAAACTGGTCAGGGTGAAACATGGGTACTAGTAACGATGAACGGCTTCTCAACTGGTTCGATTTGAATGGCGGGTATTGGTAGTCTCCTTTGATTGGTCGACAGCGTGCTCGAACTTTCAAGTGGCTTTCTAGTGCTGAGTAGGTCATACATTGAGCTTGCTTCCAGTGGTCTGAAGGGGACAGGATCAGAGACTGTGGTCTATCAGAAGGCATGGCTCTCCTGACTGGGCGCCCAAACTGGTTTGACTGGCTGGTCAGATAGACGGACGTCACACTGCTGTCTTCCTTTCGTGATTTGGCCCTTCGGTTTTGAAACCAATACTAAAGAAGAGAAAAACAAACAAACAAACAAACATTAGCAAAACATTTGTTACATTATAATTTTAAAAACTTCAGTCTCCTTGCGATGTAAACAAGCCCTTACAGAGAGGGTCTACCAGTTCGGCGCGGCGGTACGTTTAAGCCAATTTTGAGTCTCGTTTGGCGGGTACAGTTACTTTTATCTAGCGATTTACGGTTAAAAAATTATCGGGTGGTTGAGAAATTATAAAGTTAGCCGGCGATTTTCGGTTTCTGCGTGTTTTTGACGGGGCCTGGGAAAGGTAACGTAAATTTCACAAGCTTTTTTTGTACATAAATCCATGTTAGAAAGACCACAGAAGCACAGACAATGCACCCATACCTCCAAACTTGTACAGTGGAACCCCGCCTTTCGACCACCCCATTAATACGCACACCTCGTTTTTACGGCCACTTTATTCTGGCCCGAAGAAAAGTTCAGTCAGTCATTTTGTTATTTCAGGAACCCTTTTAATACGGCCACCCCGATAATGCGGGCAGAGTTTTGTGGCCCGTTGTTGACCGGGTTAACGGGGTTCTGCTGTACTTTTACACTTCGTTATTAACATCGCGAGCAATCTTTGTGCTTGCGAACAGCACATCGGACGTCAAAACCGTTTTTCCGCTGGTTACTGAAGGAAGTTAGAGAAAATTTGTTCTGTTCTTAGATCTTGTGGTCTTTGTGAGGAGAAATACTATTATTAAGCTAACATAACGTAAAAGAAACTTATTACGTACTCTTAAAAGATCGATTCTGATGATTATCGAACTACTAATAAGACGGTTTCAGTTTTTAGGAGAAAACGAAAGCACACTGCGGTTTCGAAGAGACAAAATATGGCGATTTGCGGCATGTACAGCCATAAAGTACAACTATGATAGACCCTCTACAAAAGCCTTAGTGATGACTCATCAAAAGTCATAAATAACCCAGGCGATATTGCAGGTAAAATAATTTTAATAGAAATCAATTAAAAGATTCGAAGGGGGAAAAAAACTTTACTAAATCATTTATTGACATAGTTCTCAGAGGGAAGTAGCTATGAAGACCGGAAAATATCGAAAGAGCAAACAAAGATGCCAAGATTTATGTTGGAAGGTCCACGATCGTGCACAATCTTTTGTTTTGCGCTCATACACTAAACATGAATTACGTAGCCATACAAAACGTTTCTATTGGTTAGTTCCTCAGCACGGAGTAAACAACTATTGTTTTTTGTGCACGGTCAAGGCCAAAAAAGCGAACAAAAACCTACAACAAAGAAATTTGTCGGGTTTCATAACCATTCCCTTCTATTAACTATGATTTCTAGGTGAATAAAAAAAAAAATTGAATCATCAAAACCGACTCAAGTACGATATCATAACCAAATCGATCATTCTGGAGAGAGATTGATTGACTTGAAAACTGAAGACAAATAATCCTTGCTATTTTTTTCTGTATGAAACCGTTAAGTTGACACTAAACCGTTTGTAGTACGAGAAAATCTTACCTTCAGACTTTTGGCTGTGATCCCGAGTCTCTGCACCAGGTCCTCCTCATCTTCACTCATCAAATATGGCCGTCGTCTGTATGCTCGCTCCAGTTCCAACACTTCAATGGGCGAAAAGGTCGTGCGCTGTCGCTTCATCCTCGGACGCTGCTCGGAATGTGTCAATACTTGATCGGGCTCACGGTCACAATCACTGGCTGAACTTGGGCTGTCTGAACAAGGAGATGATGTTGGGCTGGTAGCACTGCAGCTGTGTTGAGGACTTGGAGTCTGAATGGTGTGACGGCAGTGCACTGGCGCTGTTGAGAAAAATATATATATACGTTGGTACTTGCAAATAATACGAATAACTCGATGTATTGTATGGACAAGAAAACACAGAAATGCTGTTCTTGCAGCATCGTTCATTCTTCCATATTTCCTCTACCTTAAAATCCTTTAGCAATTTTAATTGAAATGCAAACTAAATTATTAACCATTAACAAGAAATCTAAATGAGAGTGAATGACTCGTCCACAAAGAGTGCAAGAATTTGTCCAAGTTTCACACTCCGCCATTTTCTTTACATCTTTCCTACTACACTGTTAGCATTATAAACGTATACCAGTAATAGATTGACCAGTATTGTTATTGTTGTTCTTGCTTATGTTAAGTTTAGTGCCTAGTATTGCTTTCTATTCATCAAATAAAACAGATTGGATAGAGCTGACTTGCGACAACAAAAGTTTCTGTTATCGAGACACTTTAGAAATTTGTGACCGCAGCACTGCAATATTAAGAAAATACAGTTCGTATTCGGTCAGTTACTGTAGAGTTTCAGACTTCTCGAGAATTGCAATGTGTGAGCTTTATATTACATAGTGAGACTATGAGTAACGTTTAAATTCTAAAAGTTTAACTTACCGGGACATGTTGACTCTTTCTGTGTTTCGTCATTCTCAAGACCCAGGATTGTGCTGATGGAAAAGTCGGTCAACTTCTGATGACGGAAGACTGGTGCCAAAGACGGAGCACGGATAGCAGAAGTGAATGACAAGTCACGTGATTTTCTTGAATTCGTAGAATCAACAACGGAACCAACTGACTTGAAGTAAAAACTCTCCATCATAACTGAGTTGATAAACTAGTTTAATGACTGAAGAACCCATGCAACCACCGATCTTATTTATACACTGACAGCTGTCAATCAACAAGAAACAAAGCGGTCCGACAAGAGTTAATCAGCCGTCGTAACCGATAACTAGCGAAATTCAATAACTATCAAACATTCGCACCGCTTATTAGCGGCTAGAGAATTAAACGTAGCGGCTTGTTTTACAAAGTTCTGACCGACAGATGCGGCAATTACTTTCTTTCCACTTGTCTCTTCGAAAAGAGTTTTAGGTTTCAAAACATTCAAACCCCTCACAGATTACCTTTGAGTTGTCTTTTGGCAGTTTTGAGAATTTAAATTAAAATTCCATCATACCCATGTATTTTTGTAGATGACTTTCTTTGCTCTAATTCTTATCTTTCTTCTAGAGAAAATGTTAGTAGTGTAAAAGGAATCGAGGTCTGATCAAGATTGAAAGTAAAAACCAAACATACATTACGCTCACCACATATTGTGTATACTTGCTTTCCTGTACTGTAATTTCTTTGTAGAGAATTTCGTGTTACATTGCTCAGTTATAATAGCATGTACCAAAGGCAGGACAGACAAACGCACAAAAAATTATTGAGAAGAACGGACCCGCGTAAAAACTTAACGGGCGTTTTTGTGTGGAGCGCAGGCCCGAAAAGGCAAAGTCGTCAGCGGCAATTTGGTTTTCAGATAATTTCTATAATAGCTTACCCAAATTCATTTAAATTACCGCTTTTTTCCAAGGCAGCCGATACGATAGTGAAAGCCGTCCCACCCAGAAACCAAAAATGCGGGCGGATGCATCAGCTTGCGCACTCATTTTGATAACAACTTTTAAAGGAGCTGTCAGTCACGGTATATTGAGTTATTTTGGCCACGTACAAAATTACCTTTAAATTGAAAGAAAACTAAAAAATAGTAGTTTACTAAGGTAGAACAGCATCAAAGACCTGATAATAAACCATAAAGAAACAAGGATGGTTAAGGATGGAGAAGATTGACGTTGATTGCGAACGACGACCTTTAACAAGTTTGGCTAAACTTTTCAAGATACGCAAACCTTGACGTATCTTTTAAGAATAGGAGGGTTAAGAGAACCACTTTGGAATAAAATGTGAGTAATATCTTAACTACTATTAGTTTCCAATCAGTAATGAGACGTGAATCCTTTTAGAAACGAAGGTGAGCGGTATCGGTGGGCACGAAGTTAAACAGTTTATAACTTTTTTTGACGTCGCGTCAATAACGCGACGAAAAGACGCGGAGAGAACCAAACAGGATCGAGAATGCTGTTAGAGATACGGTATAATTTAATTCGTGCAAGTCAGAGAGTGAACTGCTTGGAATTTATCGTGGATGCAATTTTGAAATTCCCAGAATTGTACTCTACTCAGTCCAATTGTCATTACTTATTTCTCTTGGATACAAAGTAGGTTTCACTCGAGTTTCGAAAACTAGTTAATGCAAGTTTCACTAGCTAAACTAGTTAAAGCAAGTTTCGGCCTTGCTTTAGCTTTGCAGTACTGCCCTACGAGATTAAGTCCAATATTTACCCCAGCCTCTCATACAGGTTTTCCCGCCGTTTCTGTCAGCTATATGTATTTACTTGGAGTTTTGATTGGTGAACTGGTTTCTCTGTGTCCTTTGTAATTGGCCGAATTGATTTCTTTGGTTTTGGTTTTACAGCACTGTACATTCCCACACAAACGATTGTGCAACAGTGCTGAGGTATTGAACCTGGTTTTCAATACTTGCACAAATAAATTAAAGAAAACAAAATATTATCCTCACTAATTACTTATTGTTTTATTAACATCACTGCTGACTAAATTACAAATGTTTCTTGATAAGTATGTTAAATATTCTACAAACTGTAATAAAATTGTATTTTCTTAGCTAATTAACTTTAGTGCGCTTTATTTCAAGGCAGTTAATGGCAATTTTTCTTAAACTGAAAATACCTGCTAATTTTGATCATTTCTAAATCCTACATTCAATACGGCTGGTATCTATGTAAGCCACCGCTGTATGATAGTCTCGCGGACCTCGCTTGTCTTCTCTTGAACTGGTCAGCGTGAAACATGGGTACTAGTAGTGATGAACGGCCTGTCAACTGGTTTGACTTAATTGACGAGTAATGGTTGTCTGCTCTGATTGGTCGACTGTGTGGTGGAACTTTCAAGTGATTTTCCAGCGCTGGGTAGGACATACGTATACATTCAGCATGTTTCCATTGGTCTGGAGGGGACTGGATCCGAAACTGCTGTCTCTTTGGAAGCACACCTTCCCTGACGAGACGACCAACCTGATTTGATGAGCTGGACTGGTACCTAGACGTCATCTTTTCTTCTTCTTTTCTTGATTTGGCCCGTCGGTTCTGGAACCAATACTATAAAGGAGAAAAACGAACAAACATTAGCAAAACATTCTTCGCAATATTGTAATAGAGTCAGTTTTGTTGGAACGCATTCAAGGCGTTGCAAAGATCTTTGTACAGAATCATTAACAGTCACAAATAAACTCTTGGTCTTCGGCCATCGTGTCTTGATAAGAAATATAGCACAAACAGCGGTGATAAACATTTTAAAAACATGCATTTTATGAACTTGATGTTTCGTACGCTGGTCAACATACATTTTTAAAAGTTTAACCGTTAAATTTTTCTCTGAAAAGCTATTTATACTGTATCAATGGGGGTCTGGAACCTAGGTATAAATAGCTTTTCAAAAAAATTTTAACGGTTATACTTTTGAAAATGTATGTTGACTAGCATACGAAACGTCAAGTTCATAAAACGCATGTTTTTAAAATGTCTCTCACCGCTGTTTCTTTTATATTTTTAGTCACAAATAACCTGTACAATATCGGGGGGTAAAATCAATTAAAAGAAATTTCTTGGCAGAATTGAGGGGAGAGTAAAAATTTCCTAAGAAACTTGATTGATCAATGCCGATTTCAAGATGATATATCTAAATCGATCATTATTTAAGGAAAGACATCAGATTAGGGATTATTACTTCCACCAGGTTAGAAGACTTGGCTTGAAAATTAAAAACAAATAAATCCCCCATATTATTTTTTAGGCATAAAATCATTAAATTGTCACTAACACTTTGTTGCATTAAAATTAAATCTTACCTTCAGACTTTTGGCTGTGACCCCAAGTCTCTGCACAAGGTCCTCCTCATCTGCACTCATCAAATATGGCCGCCGTCTGTATGCTCGCTCCAGTTCCCACACTTCAATGGGCGAGAAGGTCGTGCGCTGTCGCTTCTTCCTCGGAGGCTGCTCGGAATGTGTCGATACTTGATCGGGCTCGCTGTCACAATCACTGCTGGAACATGCGTTGTCTGAACAAGGAGATAATCGCGGGCTGGTATCACTGTAGCTGTGTTGAGAACTCGGAGTCTGAATGGGGTGACGGCAGTGCACCGACGCTGTTGACAAAAGAATATATACGTTAGCGTTCAGAAATAACTCGTACCTTAAAAAAAAAAAACAGTTTTCAATCCCATAGGACAGCATTGCTCGTTTTTTCTAAACTTCCACTCCCTTTCAATTATTGAAACCAATTTATAACCACTAACAAGAGCCTGAACCAATGTAAACAGTTTTTCCGCACAGAGTACATGAGTTTGACCAAGTTTCGCTCTCTAGCTCTGCTAACACCTTTACACCTTTCCTACTAAAATGGCATAGTCATTTTCACTGTCGATACAGCGCTCAGAACTGTGTTAAAGAAAACAGATTGGGTAGTGTTCACTTGCGAGTTCAAATAATTATACTAGAAACTTTTAAATTATACTTCAATCATCAGACCTCGCAGTAGTAAACTAATGAGAAAATACTTCTGTCTGTTACTTCACAGTCTCAGACTTCTCAATATTTACAATGTATGACATTAATATTACAAAATGAGCTTATTAGTAGTGTCACTTACCAGAGCCAGAGCATACTGTCTCTTTGTGTGTTTTGTCGCTCTCCAGACCCAGGATTCTGCTGATGGAGAAGTCGGTCGGCTTCCGTGGAAGGAAGACTGTTCCCAAGGGCAGAGTACTGATAGGAGAACTGGGAGAGAGCTCACGTGATTTTCTTGCATGTGTAGAATCAACGAGGGAAACAACTGACTTGAAGTAAGAACTCTCCATCATAACTGAGCTGATAAATTTGTTACAATAACTACAGCACAAAAGTCATTGACTGAATGAAGAACCCATGCAACCTCAGCTCTTATTTATACACTGACAACTGTCAATCAAGAAATAACAAAGCGGTCCGACAAACAAAACACGGAGTTTTTCAACCTTCCTCGCCGATAACTAGAGAGTTTACAATAATCTAACATTCGCTTCGCTACCCAGAGGTGAAAGAGTTAAAAATAACGGCTTATTTTACGAAGCGCAAACCAACAAATGCGGCAATTACTTTGTTTTGTTTTTGCTTTTTTCTTCAAAATAGCTTGTCAGTTAACCATTTTCGTGTGGAAATGTTTATTTTCCTTACATATTAGCTTTCTGCTTGTCTCTTCGTAATGGCTCCTCAGATTGACTGTTTTAGTTAGAAATAGCTTGCGCCCGCGCAAATGTTTTTTTTTTTTTTTTTTATGCGTCATTTTCATCCTCGAAAAATAAGACAGGACAGACCAAAGAAATATAGACGGACTTCGTCACGCTCGGTCCAAACTGCTACAACCTCGAGACAACATTCCCCTATACGGCATCGCGCTCGATTAGTAAGAAGTTATTATCGAGAACTTCGGATCCGCGTTTAAACTTAATCGGCGTTTTAAAAGGGCTCGGGGCCCGCAAAAGCAAAGTCATCGGCGGCAATTTGGTTTTCACATAATTTCTACCGGAGCTTGTGCAAATTCATTTAGATTACCGCTCTTTTCATGGCAAATGATGCGAAAATGGAAAGCCGCCTCACCCTGAAACTAAAGAAACGTCACAACCGTGTTTAGATACTCTAATAACACACCTATCGATCAATGAGAGCGCGCTTAGTAGCTCAGTTATTTTATAATACTCGATCGACGTGAAAGTGTTCTCTGAATATTATTCTCCAGTCAGTCAAAAATCTTCTACTTATTTTTTTGGGTGTTGATAATTCGAATTTGCTTTGGTTTTGCAGCACTAAAAAAACTCCCGCCACTATTTTTTTTGCTTTTTTCCACTCAGATATAAACCCAAACCCAGCAGTCAATCTTATGCACACGTTTTCCCACGCTTCGCGTCTGCCTCTTGCACGTAGGTTTGACTGGGTCGATGGTTTAGCTGCGTTCTTTGTGATAGGCCTTAATGGTTACTTTGGTTTTCCAATGCCATATTGTATTACTGTATTTCTTTTTCCGTATATCTAGCTACTAAATACGTTCGTTACATTTCCATACAAAAGATCTTGACGCAAGATGCTCCAGATCACAAACTATGCATTCGTTATATTTCGATCTTTGGCTTAGAAGTGTGTTCATCTTTACCAACTTTTTGTTACTTGAAAATTTATTTAACGCTTCGACGCCACGATAAGAGTGTTTGAGGACGAAGTCCACTTGGAAATGCGTTTGTATCATGCCGAATATAGATCCTCCGTGCTCCAGACGTTTTGATGTCATGCGTTACAAGCGTTCTTTTTGAAACATGTTGTACGTTTATGTCGCGTTTATTCTCTGTTATCTATCACTGTTTTGCATCTTGATCGCAATCCATGTTCGAGGAGTGAACAGAGCTCGAGCAAAGAAACTATTTCGACTTTTATGAGAGACTGATTTTCATCAACTCTTTGCTCAGCCCGCCACTTTATTGCGGGATTATTGGTGAAATATGGCGTGTGGTGCTAAATTAAAGACATTATCAGACGTTTTCTGCAAATAAATAGGACGGGAATATATGTTGGTTGAATTGTATCTTTTTATGAGAGGTTACTGTGTTTACGATGGTTTTGTATAAGCTTTGTCGCCAATTTTTCAACTTAAATGGAAAAAGTCCTTAATTAAAAAATATAACAAAAATAACAAAAACATTGTTGCTGTGCATTTTCTCCTCCTATCGTAGATCATAATTCACAAATTATTCACCTAAGAAACGTTCAATATAGGTGACAAGTCGCACTGTGGGTAAATATTTACCTTCGTTATGCGACAAAGACGGCCCAGGTAGACAATGATTAAAATCAGCCTATCAGTGCTATATTGCTGGTTCACCATAGTAGCTATTTTTCACTAATGGCAATTGGCCATTTGCGACTTTCCTTGCGAACAGGCTCCCGGCTGGGTTCAAGGACGAGCTAGCCGAGCGTGGTCTAAGGCGAGGGGAGCGACCCGGGAGAGGTCTGGTGAGGAAGGGGAGCGTTCCGCTTAGCTCGCTTCGCTCACCAAACTCTGTTTTCTTTGGTCATCAGCTCGCTCTCGCTCGCCGAATTTTTTTTCCGCCCTCGCCGAGAGCCTGTTCGCTGGCTAGGTGAAATTCGAGGAAGCACCCAGTAAATGTTAGAGTAGCAAGGCCATGACTAGAGTTTAAAGTCATTTTATTTCTTTAATTCTTATGCATACACAGCACAAGTGACAACTGCGCGACTGATTAAAACACAAAAGTGAGAACCTTAACTTTTATATGAATTAACACTGCGCCATTTTCAAACTTTGATGTTATATTTTGGCAATGATAATGAAATAACACCATAACACCACAAACAGTTGAACTCGCATTTCGCGTGCCTCCGCGGTTTGCGACAATATTCGTAACCAGATGAATTGTGATGTTAAAATATATGGACGTTTAAGGTAGGTTTCATTTCAGTCAATACGCATCAATATAAACCATATACATACGCATATTTATCTCATAGCGTCCCTTTCTGATCGTCATGTCCAATGGTTGTTAAGATAATAATATTCGACTGATATCGCGGGCTTTATTTTGGTTTTATATTTACGTCCAATAAAATATTTTGAAAGAGGATGAGGAATTCCTGAGCGAAAATTGTTTAATCATTTTGGCAATATTGATGCTTCATTCATCAGTGTTGTGCGGTCTCACGATGAGTTCTTTAATTTTATTATTTGTTAACCTCATGTATCGTGTTTAAAAAAAAATTCCTATATTAAGAATAAAGATTGGCGTGATTCCGAAATAATTCATATGACGTATCCTACTGCTACACTGACGCACCACGAACGATACTTTGAGCTTACATATGTATGTAGTAGTGGGCAGGTTGATGGGAGCCTGTCCGGGAAATGTCATCCGGCACTACACAGGGCAACCATTCATTTGGCAGTCGCAATTCAACTACAATGGCAGAACTCTGTTAACTCAGACTCGGTAAAGGTGTACGAAAAGATACCAATCAAGTGGGTTAGGCTGAACATATCTGGGCCACGAGCCAAATATATTGCCGTCCGGACCTCCCAATCAGTCATTAGGGAGCTTAAGAAACCACGACGGCGACGCCGAGAACAACGTCGATTAAAAAATTAATTTGTATTTTACCTACGAATCTCGCTATACTCTAAGTTCATTTACTTTGTTTATCACTGTCAAAACTATCGCCAAGCTAAATCCGGAACACAGCGATAAATTTGAAATAAAAATTTAAAAAAATTAGCCTTCGTTGTTCACATTCTCCAGACAACGCAGAATTTGGTCATTTCACGATGTTGTTGTTTACAGAGGACGGCAAAGAAATGTACCAAGAATTATGACGCACGTGCACAGCCATTGCACTGGTCATTAAATCTCTTTTTCGTTGACGTTCCTGTTGTTGTTGTTGCCGTTGCTGTCGTGTTCTTTTTTAAGCTCCCTATAAATATCTGTGAACGGTTTTGCTTAACTCTTCCTGTGAAATAGCATCCGGTGTAAACATACACCTGCAGTAATGGTTTGAGTCATCAGTTATTTTAATAACTAATGACTTAAGTCACTGCTATTGAAATAGTTGGCATGACTCGAAAGGAATAAGGTTACCGGAGAAACTAAGAATAATAATATTAAAAAAATAAACTCGCAATTGGTTTCGTTTTCCTTCTTCCAAAGAGATCAAACAACAAGCATCTTACTACAGAATATACTCATTTTAAAATGTGTGACGCATTTTCTCCTCTCAAGACGTAGGGTTTTTATTAAAATCTTGGTCTTCAAAGCTGTCGTTCATTAAACGTTATTGTCAGTTGATGTGATTTTAAGCAAAGTTGTTATCTTTCCTTTAAATATATATATTTTGCCAGCTGAAATTAAAAAAATTATGAACAAAAGGCAACCATCGAGAAAAAGCAATAAAAATAACTCAGAGGACGAAGCGAAACTGATGTGATATGGAATATGACCCGGAAATATGAGAACGTTGACTAATGCAGTGACAGGTATTGACTGAAGCCAATCTCATATCTAAAAGGCCCACCCTATATGCTAAAACCACCAACCATCTACTTGCAGATTTCAAACAGTTGCCGAACACTTAGCGTTCGAGAAAGCTTTCTGTTTACGCTGTCAGCTACAACCAACACTGATAACCGAAACGATTCACAAGGCAAGTTCAGTCTTTCAGGTAATCCTTTTTCGTTTTCTTTTCTTTTTGTTTTTGTTTTTTCTTTTAGAGAAACTGCCCTTCAAGTTAGCAGTTGACGACGAATATTCAGCTCATCTTCAGTGTGGTTTAGCAGTGGTTTCCATCAAATATAAGTATTCTACGTAGAAGTAAAACTAAAACTACAATGTCTTTGCAAAGGTATATACTTGTTATATAAACATCTCACCCATACATTAACCGAATCGCTCTTCGGGATTATCTACGAGGAAGTACGCGATAATTTTATTTTCGATCTAGAGTCCAAGAGTGCTTCTTTCAAATGTTGTTTGCTCGAGATAGAACAATCGAAATACGGTATTGAGTTTTAATGTTTTGAGAATGACAGATTACATCCAGGTTTGTATACGTTAAATGGTGCCGTGATGGAAACCACAATTAGAAGACCGTGCCTAATATCTATTGGAAATTTGCAAATTTGGAGGCTTGCTACAAGGAAATGCAAACAGACTTTTATCTCAGATTTAGGCTTGAAAATTCTATAGAAGAATGTAAGGACCTCCATTAGAAAGGCAGAGGTTTGCAATAAATGTTATTTCATGACGTGACAGCACTCAGAATTTAGCTAAGAAGTGAACTCGCAATAGGCTTTTTCCAAAAACACTTATCTATTACTTAACCAAAAAAAAATATGAAACGAGCTTCATTTAAAAAAATAAAAACAAAAACAAAAACAAAACAAAACTGAGAGAGCTAGTAGCGTTGCAAACTCGTCATGAGAGCTAAACAAATCCTGAAAAAGTGCTGTGAATTTGAACAACAAGTAGTTCTTGTCAGCTGTCAGTTATTTGCTCAACTTTAAGTGATTTCTTAGCGAAGACTTCCTCTTTCAAATATTTGTGCAAGCGTTAGGTCTACTTCTCGAAAAAAAGGTTAAAACCATGTGGGAGATTTTCACGGAGAATTATTATTATGACAGTGTAAAGCGACCTTCTGCTTATTGTGAGAAAATACGTTAAAAAATCGAGTTAAACTAAGAGAAAGGAGGGTGAAGGGAGAAGGTGGAGTTTCAAGGAATTTTTCCCCATTGCCACTGTCCAAGCTTTAAAAGACATCCAGCTTATACAAACAGATCGACCAGCTTCGAAAGGCTATCACAAAGGATAGGATCATAACTGATAATCAAATTTTAAAAAGTGTTATGGTGTTGTGGTGCTACTTCTTCCAAGTGTTTCATGGCTTAGACAGAAAATTGGCTCAGTTATGCTCATGAGTACCAGCTCGGGTCTGCTTAAAAACTTCCTCTAAAAGAGATATCATTCACGTGATTTTGCGCGCTGAAATATATTTCCTTATCAACAGGGGACGTGTAATAATTGGTGTAACGACCAGCTGAAGAGAGCTGTAGAAGAGTGTTGGAAATATCTTCGTGACAGACCCTTAAAGGAAGTTAAGAAAATGGATAATTTAACTGTGTATGAAAACGACACGAACGTTCAACAGTTATTTTGCCCAACTGGTCTTTATGGAGTACATCTTAAGATATTGATTTCAGCATTCAATATTCCTTTCTGCGTCACAGCATTTCTGGGGAATATTCTGATTATTGTTGCTCTTAAGAAAGTATCGTCTCTTCGTCCACATTCAAAACTTCTCTTCAGCTGCCTTGCGGCAACCGACCTATGTGTGGGTGCCATCACGCAACCTCTGTTTGTCATCTACCTCATGTCTCCAGAGCACTCTAGACTTTGCTTTTATGCTGTGGTGTCTTTTCTTACAATAGGCATGATTTTTTGCGGAGTGTCTTTGTTAACGCTGAGTGCTATAAGTGTAGACAGACTTCTCGCTCTTTTGCTGGGGCTACGATACAGGCAGGTAGTAACTTTGAGGCGAGTGCGGATCATCGTAGTTACATTTTGGATTGTTTGCACATTCATAGCAGTTACTTTAACTTACAACCACCAAATACCTTACTACATGGCATTCGTGATTTTTATATTGTGCATAGTGACCTCAACCTTCTGTTACTCAAAAATCTATTGCACACTTCGACATCGCCAAACTCAAGTACACGACCATATCCAGCAAGGACAAGCGAATGGAGCAGTCATTCCAATGAATCTAGCACGTTACAAGAGGACAGTGTCTAGTGCGTTGTGGTTACAAATGGCGTTACTGGCTTGTTATTTCCCAGGGATTATACCATTCTTTATCTTACAATTCCACGCACCTACGCCGTCTATTGAATTTGCATCAGCTTTAGCACTTACTCTCTTTTTGCTAAACTCCACTTTAAACCCAATTCTGTATTGTTGGAAGATGAGGGAGATAAGACAAGCAATGAAGGACACGATTGGACACTTTTGGTGTTTTTCGAGCTAACTGCGTTGCGACTGTAGACTTAAGTAATTGAAAGAATGTAAGAGGGTCTCAACAGAGTGCCACAGCTAACCGTATTATGGTTAACAGAAATCTTAGAAATTAGTTACCATTGTTTTCAAAAGTTAAAAATTAACTTTTCTGTTTAAAAAAGTTGAAAGTTTATTTTGACTTCTGTAAAAAGCCTTAGGATCATTCCAGGACGGAAAAAGACGGGTATTAATTTAATTGTTGACTTATATAGCTTGCCAGCCAGAAAAAGAAAAAACAAAAACAAAAACAAAACGTAACGTCTTAACAAGAGATCTTAAGACTTTCACTTTTGTTTTACAGTTAATATTTTTTATGGCTAACGGTTTCAATTTTTCAATTTTTTAGGCCTAACGGCTAAATTTTGGCTCGTTTTACGGCTAACGGTTAACCCCAATGAGACTCTAATGCAATTCCTTCCTCAGAAAATTAATCCACAACAAAACCGTCACAGCACTGAGTCGATTAACGCAGAAAATGCACCTAGTTCTCACACAATAAATTTTTTTTTGTTAATGAGGGCTCTCTGCTTAAACAGGGATAGCTGCCAACGAACATAAGAACGAATATCAGAACTAGCAGGGTAAATTGCTGTAAAGATACCTTCATTTGAGTTTTTTTAATACTGGATAGGCACATAGAGTGCCACAACTTGTAAAGAAGAAATTCGTTTCGTGTAGAACAGGACGAAAAGAGGCCAGTTTAATGTTTATTACAGGATAACTGACATTTTAAATTTATTTAACGAGAAGCTGTTATTTTACTAGTATTGCCAACCCAGGGCATCAAAATTAAACTAAAGTGAAAATCCGTGGGAGGTAACCAACTGAAAGTATTGATGAGATTGATTATTCGCTGGTACATGTGTAACTCGCAGCACTGGCTTTTTTAATATGTACATTTGCACGTGCGCTATACTTAGTTAACAGCATTAGTGCCAAATAGTGGCACAAGGAAGCTATTGTAATTAAAAGAGGGAGTTTAAGAAAACCACAACGGCAACGGGAAAAGACGCTAAACAAAAGGTTTAATGAGCAGAACAATGGTTTTGCGGGTGCGCTATAATTCTTGGTACATTTCTTTGCCGTTCGCTGCAAAACTACACCGTGAAATGACCAAAGAAAACGTGAACCACAACGGATAATTTTTAAAATTTATATTTCGAATTTTACACTGGGTCCCATGTTTGCTTTCCAGATAGTTTTGACAAAGAGAAACAAACTGAATGAATTTAGAGTAACACAAGATTGGTCAAGATTAGTAGGTAAAATATCAATTCATTTTTTATTCGACGTTGTCCTCGGCCTTACTTAAACCTCCCCAAGAGAAGATCAAAATCTTTTGTTCCAATGTTTCACTTGTAGTGTTGGGATTTACGCAGATCAATAAAATTTGAAAATGCCATCCTTTTTGAAGCCTTCTGTTTCTGCTTGACTTCACGCCCCTTTATTCGGGAGTCGACGAAGTTGGGGGGGGGAGGGGAGGGGAGTTAGGTTGGAGTGGGAAGCTGAGAGAAGTGGATTTACATTGATTTGCCCAGTTCATGGTGGTTTTTGTAGGTACATGGAATTGGAGCCATCAGCGGAAGTCTAGTTCCTAAGCTCTCTCTTCCTCTATGAAGGATAACTTGCATGCGCATGCTCAAAGCGAGCCAATCAGTGTGAAGTTCGCGGGCGCTCTGGCCTTAAACTGTTCGTTTAAATGACGAATTCAACTACACGACAGAGTACACCACCACAAGAAACATGGTCGCAAGTTTTATATAAAACAATTTGACAAGCATGCACTACAACTAGAAACGCCGGAAATGAACGAAACTCGGCTACAGCGTTAAGTCACACGACACATGATTAATTGCTTAAAACTAAATAGCCAATTCCTTCTATGAGATGTGCCTGTAAGGAATCGTGGTGGTTGTATTTATCAAAACAAATAGCCAATCCAAGATGATCACTACAACTACCAAGATCCCCTGCAGGTACATCTCATAGAGACAATGGAACATTAACTGTCAAATCCTTCCTATGGTTTGCACATTACACAGGTGAAATAGGTAGGTGAGTAGGTCAAGTCTACATGCCAAGTGGCCCAATAGGCCGGTGAGTATCTCTAATTTCTGTGGCAAGAAGCGACTAGGATTATTTCTTCTCACCCTGGATGGGATGCTAATCCATCGCAGGGTTACCCCCGCATTAAATTCGTACCGATATATACACCTGGGTGGAGAGGGGGTCTGTGATAGTAGCGTGTCTCGCCCAAGAACACAACACAATGTCCTCGACCAGGGCTCGATCCCGGACTGCTCGATTCGAAAACGATCAAAGTAACCGTGAAATATTCGTCTCTTTAGCGAGTGATTTGAACTTTGCGGATAAGGAAGTTCAAGATGGCGGCTAACGAGTAGTGTTCTTGCCTTTAGTTTTCAGCGGGTGACAGCGGGTGGTGCCCGTAGGTTGAATTTTGGGGTTGGTAAAAAGAAATGGTCGAGTTCTGACTATGGACATTAAGTTGTCCTCGTCTCTCGTTTTTACTTCCTGCGCGATGGCTTCAACCCCTTTATAGAGCGAGGTGTGAAGATTCGCAATAACTTTGTCTTTAACCGCATCGAATGCATTGTTTTTAGGGAGGGTATATAGATCGTTTTCACGTGACGTCATCACTTTTTAAGATCCAAAACTAAAGAGCCACCAAAGACTTTATCTTCATCAGACATAAGAGGCGGTATATTTATATCTGTTTACAATTTTACAGCTCAATCGCGTGCTTCGTTTGGAAACCAGAGCATTTTGCATTTCAGGGTTATGGAAGTGCGTGACGTGACACAAGGCTACGACCGACTTTGTTAAAAAATATAAACTCATGATTTTGAGCTTTTTTAGAAGTTAGAGCATTGGTTAGAGCATGTAAATGCTTGTTTGTTCTGTACTGATAATCAGTTGCCTAGATACGGATGTTTACACTATTTTCCGGCCGCCATATTGATGTACCACGGATCTGCACCAACATGACGTTTTCATACTGAGCTCTGTAAATTTCTGCGAAACATTTCGACGAATACCTGGAGTTTGGGGAGGCTTTTTCCACTGGATGGTTTTCGATTTATTTTTTTACTGCGTGACAGTGAAGACGATCTGTAGGGCATTGTTGTGAGCGTCTACTGATGCATTTGTAGTAATCAAATGTGTACCTTCATTGCCAAAATTATTAACTTCCTCTGGTCAGCCATCCATCAAAGCTCCCATAAAATGAATGAACTGTTGATATCGAGACTTCCAACTTAATCTATTTATTATTCATCGCAGCTGACTAAATTACAATTGGTTCTTGAAAGCTATGATAAATATTTTACAAATTGTAATAAAATTGTATTTTGCGAGCACATGACCTTTAATTTAGTTCATTTCAAGACACTAAAACAAGTTTGGCATTACAAATTGAACAAATTCCTAACTATTTGCGATCATTTCTAAAAGGTCCTAAAACCTGCATTCAATATGGCTGGTTTCTATGTAAGCCGCAGCTGTGCCGTAGTCTCGCGGACTCCACTGGTCTTCTCTTGAACTGGTCAGCGTGAAACATGGGTACTGGTAGCGACGAACGGCTTCTCAACTGGTTTGATTTGAATGATGAGTAATGATTGTCTGTTCTGATTGGTCGACTGTGTGGTGGAACTTTCAAGTGGTTTTCCAGCGCTTGGTAGGACATGCGTATACATTTAGCGTGTTTCCACTGGTCTGGAGGGAACTGAATCCGAAACTGCTGCCTCTCAGAAAGCACACCTCCCCTGACAGGACGCCCAAACTGGTTTGACGAGTTGTACTGGTTCCCAGACGTCATCTTTTCTTCTTCTTTTCTTGATTTGGCCCGTCGGTTCTGGAACCAATACTATAAAGGAGAAAAACAAACAAACAAAAACGTCAGCAAAACATTGCTCTTAATAACCCAGTTCGAGGTCCATATTGTAAGTTACGGACCGAGTTTTTCCCCATCGATTTACGACCCAAGGGCGAAGCGCGCGGGGCCTAAATCGAAGGGGAAAAGACGAGGATCCGTAACTTACAGTAAGGACCGAGAAAACGAGGTTAGTAAGAGATTTATCATATCCCTACCGTGTCTGACGGGTTCGGGAACGATTTCTATTCACACGGAACACCTTCAAATTTCTGAAGCACCTCGAAAGCAAAACGGGTCAATTTGAAAACGTTGTTAAGTGACTCTTAAGTCGTTAGCAGGTTTAATACACAATTTCAGAAGTAAAAGAAAGTTTTAAACTTTTACTTGCTAAAAAAGTTAAGAACACTTGGCGATAAATCACGTTACATTTTGGCAACAAAAACCGCTTTAAATTTTAGCGGGCTGTAGAGTAGAATACGGCCCGCTAAATTGACCAATCACAGCCCACATACTAACTGAGAGATATAATACAAAGGCTTACAAAGATCTTTGTATAGAATCAGCAAGAGTCTTGAATAGCCTATACCAGGAGCCATAATCGGGGACGGAGACCGTAAGCGCACGCCATTTCTAGTATTGGGGTTGTCCCCATGATATGGGACAATAATTCTATTTTTAGAACAAATTGCGCAATCGCCTGCGGCACACGCGTGTACATGCTGCGAGGATTTTTGCAGATGTCGCGCGGGGGAAATGGCGTCCGAAATTCCCGACATTTTCCATGTTTTTGGCCCACAACTCAACGCGTTAACGTCTGTTGGAATTTTGCTTAAGTATTTTCGTCGTAAGTTGCTCCAGTTTGAGTGAAGTAAGACAGTGTCGAATTTAGGTATGTTCCGCTTTAAGCTTATATATATCGCTGACCAAGTTGTGTTCCGACGGATGCTTCTTTTACGTTTACATGAGCTGTACATTACTCCACTTATTTAATTTCACATATGTTGAAGAGCTTTTCCATTACACAGCAAAAAACTAGCTGAATATATTTAGTTATAGCAGAGCTTCAGGACTTCATAGTTTCCTAGCTCCTCTTGCCACACGCTTGCGAGGAATTTGTTAGTCTATCGCAACTGAAAAGTAAAACAAAATAATTGCTAGTTTCGTCAGTTTGAGTTTCGCCTGAATTGTAAGCAACGCTTGATGTTTCATCAAGGTCCAATAACTTTACGTCCGTAGATACTGCTCAGTTTTATTCGTGTAAAAATCCAGTGAATTCTCTGTTGTCGATGAATGAGAGCGCCCGCCGATGCGTGTTTTGTACAGTCACGGTAAACATGACAAATTGTGCTTCCGCCGCACTTTCGTGTGAAAGCGTACATCGAACTCAAACAATAACTCTATAGTTTTAAATATGTTTAAGATTGATAAATGTTTGAGAACGTATTAGAAGTTAAGCTGAAAATATGTGAATAAAGGAGAAATAATCAGCAAAGTTACGATGACGCTTTCTTTATTCAACTTCGAATAACGATTTCGATTTTGTTGATCGAGTTATCAAAACTCCTTGTCTATTTTCATTTTCGCAGTGTAAAACTTCACTATGCTTATGTTGAAGAAACAGCATGATGTTAGTAGCCTTTTTTGCGTTCGTGAAATTTGTTGCAGCATCTCAGCACAAAAGATAACGAAAGAAATCTTTGTCAAGCTTTGTTGACAATTGAAAACACCGACTCGGACTTGAAAGTGCACGAGCTGCACTATACAAATGAGCTAATTGTACGCGTCAGACTCACCAAACAAGCAGAAACAATAAGAAACCATCAAAACAGGATTTGGTTATGATTAACCATTGTCTGAGAAACTCACAAATTAACTCGATACCAGAGTAGAGAGTTTTCTTGCTATATTCTTAAGTCAGAACAAACGCAAAAACATACGCGTAAGCTTACAACTAGCGCGAGCAGATCTTATTATTCATTCCCAGCGCGAGATTGAAGTCTTGTTTTCGACCCTGAAAAACCCACCTTTTCCGTTAGCTCAGAGCATGAAACTACATATAAGCGTCCTGGTTCGTATTCCCTGCCTTACTCCTTGCCATCGCTATGAAAAATACGTAAGAGAATCTCTCAAGGTCTCTCAACTCTCAACATTTGATCACGCAACGTGACAACATCCACGCGAGAGCCCCCGACATGTGCGTGGATCCGCGCGGATATATGACGTCAGGATGGCGCAATTTGTTCTAAAAATAGAAAAATTGTCCCATATCATAGGTGCGCGCGGATCCCAAGACTTACGGTCTCCGTCCCCGATTATGGCTCCTGCCTATACATTATTCTGACGCGGGGGTGAGGGTGGTGGGACGGCGGGATCAATTAAAAGAATTTTTTGGTAGAATTGAAGGGAGAGTACAACTTTACTAAAACACTATATTTCTAACAAAATAACAAACTTGAACCATCAATGCCGATTTCAAAACGATATCATAATCAAATCGATCATTATTTCAAGTAGGAGAGAAATCAAATTAGCCGGGATTATTACTTCTACCAGGTTAGAAGACTTGGCTTGAAAATTAAAAACAAATATTTCGTCCATACGTTGTTGGTATTGAGTTGTTAAATAAATTGTCACTAAAACCGTTTTGCAGTAATTAAAAGTAAATCTCTACCTTCAGACTTTTGGCTGTGATCCCGAGTCTCTGTACCAGGTCCTCCCCATCTTCACTCATCAAATATGGCTGCCGCCTGTATGCTCGTTCCAGCTCCCACACCTCCACAGGCGAGAAGGTCGTACGCTGTCGCTTCTTCCTCGGAGGCTGCTCGGAATGTGTGGATACTTGGTCTGGCTCGCTGTCACAATCACTGCTGGTACTTGTGTTGTCTGAACAAGGAGATGATGTTGGGCTGGTATCACTGTAGCTGTGTTGAGAACTCGGAGTCTGAATGGGGTGACGGCAATGCACCGGCGCTGTTGACAAAAAATACATACCTTAGAACTAACAAATAACTCCTACGTTTTTAGAAAATCAGTTTTCAATGCCGGCGGCATTGAATAAATACCTTGTATGGACAAGAAAACTCAGAAAAGTTGCTCTCACAGCAGGGTTCATTCTCCAAAACTTCCACTACCTACTTTTAATTACTAAAATCAATTTGTAACGATTCACAACAAACCAAAACGAGAGTAAACATTTTTTCCACAGAGGCAGACTGAACGAACTTGACTAAGTTTCGCTCTCCAACTCCGCTAGTATTTTTAGACCTTTGCTGCCAAAATGGTAGTCTTACATTCTTATGTCAATACAGTCCTTAGAACTGTTTTAAATAAAACAGATTTGCTAGAGCTCACTTGCGACATGAAATATTTCTACTATAAACTTTTAAATTATACTTCAATTGTCAGGAACCATAGCAGTAAACTAATGAGAAAATAGTTCTGTCTGTTACTTTACCGTTTGAGACTTCTCGTTATTTACAACTGGGTATGACATAATATTACAAAGTGAGCATATAAGTTAAGCTTACCAGAGCATATTGACTCTTTGTGTCCTTCGTCGTTTTCCAGACCCAGGATTCTGCTGATGGAAAAGTCGGTCAACTTCTGTTGACGGAAGACTGGTGCCAAGGACGGAGTACGGATAGGAGGACTGTGTGAGAGCTCACGTGATTTTCTCGACTGCGTAGAATCATCGACGGAAACAACTGACTTGAAATAATAACTCTCCATCATAGCTGAGCAGATAAACTCCAGTTACAATAACTACAGCACAAAAGTCATTTACTGAATGAAGAACCCATGCAACTGCAGCTTTTACTTATACACTGACAGCTGTCAATCAACAAACAAAAAAGCGGCCCGACAAACAAACACAGAGTTTGTCAAAGGTCGTTGCCGATCACAGTGAGTTTTGAAATAATCAAACATTCGCACCGCTACATAGCGTCAAGAAAGTTAACTGGGTTGCGGCTTATTTTACGAAGGGCTGACCGACAAATGAACCAATTACTTTCTTTCTGCTTGTCTCTTCAGAACTGCTTTTCCGTTAACAGCATTAGTTTCAAAATATTTATTCTCCGTACAGATAAGTTTCCAGTTTCCTTATGTCACTTTTGAGAATTTAGCGGTCAATCAAACCCATGTATCAAGATAGTTGACGATTCTCTTTGTTGTCTTTACAGAGCGTTTCCTCTTGATAAAGTATTGGCACAGTAAGAGGAACCTATAAAGCTATTAATTAGTTTTTCTGTGTTTTTGTTTCTACTACTGTTTCCTTGCTGTAAATATAAATTTTCTGTAGAGAACATCAAGGTTAATTTTCACTGTCGTGTTATTTTACGCGCGTCAACGGGAGGGAAACAGCTTTGCGCTCGTAAAATAAAATATAGTTAAAGTTTGCGCGACCCGCGTAGAGAACATTAACGTTAATTTTCACTATCGTGTTATTTTACGCACGTCAACGGGCGGAAAACAGCTTTACGCTCGTAAAATAAAATAGAGGTAAAGTTTGCGCTAAAGTGTACCTGGTCCATGCGTGTAGCATTGCTGGATTACAACGAAGATATTGTGACAAGAATCATGTGTGTTAACATTAATATCGGGCTACGAGCAGTTTTCTTTATAAACAGGATCCACTGGACTAGCAATAAACTGCGCGCGTAAAAATTTATTTAATGTTTGTCCCATATTTTTATTCTTGAAAATTTCAAGGACAGGAACGGAGACCACCGGCTAAAATATAGCATGTATATTGTACAAAGGACCCCCCGCTTAACTTAGCGCGCTTTTTTTTGTTGTGCGGGATCCGCAAAAGACCAACTTAACGGCGGTAACTTGGATTTCAGATCATTCCTATTGTAGTTAGCGCAAAATTCAGTTAGATCACCGCTCTTTTTGTGTCAACTAATGGGGAAGTAAAACGCCGCCCTACAATTCAAATAGATCACCGCTCTTTTTGTGTCAACTAATGTGCAACTAAAACACCGCCCTATTCTGAAACAATAGTTGCGCGCGGTCGATTAAATGATCTCGTGCACTTACGAGCCAACTATTTCTCTATTAGTAATATATAATGAAGTATTCATTTATCCACGGTATATCAATTTCATATTGTAGAACGGAGTGTATCTATAACAAATAAAGACCACGTCCACAATACACAGGAGAAATTTAAAAACGGAGGCCTCACCCTAAAACGCATCAAATGTTTTCCTTAAACACCACGCAGGAGGAATTTGAAAACGAGACAATCACCGGTCATTTTCCATTTGTGTCTGAGTAAAACTCGGGTAGAGCCTATCATGATTATCGTAACGTCATTGTTTACTAAAAACTCATCTTCAAAATGTTTTCTGTCCACACTGAAACACAAAGCTGGCGTTTTCTAGTTCCTCCAGTTTGCTGCAGAACGTTTTCGAAAAGCTCAGGTTTCGTGACGGATTAGTGTGGACGGTAGGCCTAACCGTAGAAAAAAAGCTGCTTTTTCAAATCTCTCCGGCAGGCCTAAGGCAAAACCGACACAATTTATTCCGAGTTGGTTGCTACTTTAGTACTTTACTTTAATCTAAACAATTCCTTAATCGAGCCACACTAGGCGGTTTTAAATTATGAAATAAACTAAATCATTAGTTCTTGAAACCTTTGCACTTGATAACCTTTTGTGGCTCTGGATAGTATAATTTTACAAAAAAGCTGGACGTCTCGTCCTCAACAGAGTAAGGTACATATCAAGAAGGGGCCAAGACGTGAAGGAACTCGCCTCTCAGAAGGTGGCCTTAAGGTGGCTTACAGGATCCATTTCTAGCCGTTTTGGGATTGCGGTTGTTTATCCTCCTCCCAATGTGCGGGGCAAGGAACGCGGGCTCACAAAACGGCTGGAAATCGAGCCTAAGTGGTTTACTACAGTTGCCTGCTAGACGAAAGTTTTAGACTTCGTACACTGAAAAATGACACAACTAACTCTAAGAAGAAACGAAAACAACTTCAGCACTTAAAACGCCTTAAAACACTTTGGTATACGTAGCCATAGTTTCAAGCTGTTTTTAAACTCTTTATTATTTGTTAACGTCATGTTTCGTGTTTAAAAACAAATTCCTATATTAAGAAAAAGATTGGCAAATAATTTATTTGACGTATATATCCTACTATTACACTGACGCACCACGAACGATACTTTGAACTTACACATGTATGTAGTAGTAGGCAGGTTGATGTGAGCCTGTCCGGGAAATGTCATCCGGCACTACACAGGGTTACAATTCATTTGGTCCTCGCAATTCAACAACAATGGCAGAACTCTGTTAACTCAGACTCGGTAAAGGTGTAAGAAAACATACCAATCAAGTGGGTTAGACTGAAAATATCTGGGCCACGAGCCAAATATATTCCCATACGGACCTCCCAATCAGTCATTTGGGAGCTTAAGAAACCACGACGGAAATGCCGAATGAATTTGTATTTTACCTAAGAATCTCGCGGTACTCTAAAGTCATTTACGTTGTTTATCTCTGTCAAAAACTATCGCCAAGCTAAATCCAGAACACAGCGATAAATTTGAAATAAAAATTTAAAAAATTAGCGTTCGTGGTTCACATTCTCCAGACAATACAGAATTTGGTCATTTCACGATGTTGTTCTTTACAGAGGACGGCAAAGAAATGTACCAAGAATTATAACGCAAAACAAAAATCTGTGCACCCTTTTGCTTAACACTTCCTGTGAAACAGCATCCGGTGTAAACATGCACCTGCAGTAATGGTTTGAGTCATCAGTTATTTTAGTAACTAATGACTTAAGTCACTGCTATTGAAATAGTTGGCATGACTCGAAAGGACTAAGGTTACCGGAGAAACTAAGAATAATAATATTAAAAAATAAGCTCGCAATTGGTTTCGTTTTCCTTGTTCCAAAGTGATCAAACAACAAGCATCTTATTACAGAATATACTCATTTTAAAATGTGTGACGCATTTTCTCCACTCAACACGTAGGGCTTTTATTGAAATCTTCGTCTTCAAAGCTGTCGTTCATAAAACGATATTGTCAATTGATGTGATTTTAAGCAAAGTTGTTATCTTTCCTTTAAATATATTTTGCCAGCTGAAACTAAATAAATTATGAACAAAAGGCAACCATCGAGAAAAAACAATAAAAATAACTCAGAGGACGAAGCGAAACTGATGTGATATGGAATATGACCCGGAAATATGAGAACGGTAACTAATGCAGTGACAGGTATTGACTGAAGCCAATTTCATATCTAAAAGGCTCACGCTATATTCTAAAACCACCAACCATCTACTTGCAAATTTCAAACAGTTGCCGAACACTTAGCGTTCGAGAAAGCTTTCTGTTTACGCTGTCAGCTACAACCAACACTGATAACCGAAACGATTCACAAGGCAAGTTCAGTCTTTCAGGTAATCCTTTTTCGTTTCTTTTCTTTTTGTTTTTGTTTTTTCTTTTAGAGAAACTGCCCTTCAAGTTAGCAGTTGACGACGAATATTCAGCTCATCTTCAGTGTGGTTTAGCAGTGGTTTCCATCAAATATAAGTATTCTACGTAGAAGTAAAACTAAAACTACAATGTCTTTGCAAAGGTATATACTTGTTATATAAACATCTCACCCATACATTAACCGAATCGCTCTTCGGGATTATCTACGAGGAAGTACGCGATAATTTTATTTTCGATCTAGAGTCCAAGAGTGCTTCTTTCAAATGTTGTTTGCTCGAGATAGAACAATCGAAATACGGTATTGAGTTTTAATGTTTTGAGAATGACAGATTACATCCAGGTTTATATACGTTAAATGGTGCCGTGATGGAAACCACAATTAGAAGACCGTGCCTAATATCTATTGGAAATTTGCAAATTTGGAGGCTTGCTACAAGGAAATGCAAACAGACTTTCATCTCAGATTTAGGCTTGAAAATTCTATAGAAGAATGTAAAGACCTCCATTAGAAAGGCAGAGGTTTGCAATAAATGTTATTTCACGACGTGACAGCACTCAGAATTTAGCTAAGAAGTGAACTCGCAATAGGCTTTTCCCAAAAACACTTATCTATTACTTAACCAAAAAAAAAATATGAAACGAGCTTCATTTAAAAAAATAAAAACAAAAACAAAAACAAAACAAAACTGAGAGAGCTAGTAGCGCTGCAAACTCGTCATGAGAGCTAAACAAATCCTGAAAAAGTGCTGTGAATTTGAACAACAAGTAGTTCTTGTCAGCTGTCAGTTATTTGCTCAACTTTAACTGATTTCTTAGCAAGGACTTCCTCTTTCAATTATTTGTGCAAGCGTTAGGTCTACTTCTCGAAAAAAAGGTTAAAACCATGTGGGAGATTTTCACGGAGAATTATTATTATTACAGTGTAAAGCGACCTTCTGCTTATTGTGAGAAAATACGTTTAAAAATCGAGTTAAACTAAGAGAAAGGAGGGTAAAGGGAGAAGGTGGAGTTTCAAGGAACTTTTCCCCATTGCCACTGTCCAAGCTTTAAAAGACATCCAGCTTATACAAACAGATCGACCAGCTTCGAAAGGCTATCACAAAGGATAGGATCATAACTGATAATCAAATTTTAAAAAGTGTTATGGTGTTGTGGTGCTACTTCTTCCAAGTGTTTCATGGCTTAGACAGAAAATTGGCTCAGTTATGCTCATGAGTACCAGCTCAGGTCTGCTTAAAAACTTCCTCTAAAAGAGATATCATTCACGTGATTTTGCGCGCTGAAATATATTTCCTTATCAACAGGGGACGTGTAATAATTGGTGTAACGACCAGCTGAAGAGAGCTGTAGAAGAGTGTTGGAAATATCTTCGTGACAGGCCCTTAAAGGAAGTTAAGAAAATGGATAATTTAACTGTGTATGAAAACGACACGAACGTTCAACAGTTATTTTGCCCAACTGGTCTTTATGGAGTACATCTTAAGATATTGATTTCAGCATTCAATATTCCTTTCTGCGTCACAGCATTTCTGGGGAATATTCTGATTATTGTTGCTCTTAAGAAAGTATCGTCTCTTCGTCCACATTCAAAACTTCTCTTCAGCTGCCTTGCGGCAACCGACCTATGTGTGGGTGCCATCACGCAACCTCTGTTCGTCATCTACCTCATGTCTCCAGAGCACTCTAGACTTTGCTTTTATGCTGTGGTGTCTTTTCTTACAATAGGCATGAATGTATTGTTTTTAGGGAGGGTATATGGATCGTTTTCACGTGACGTCATCACTTTCTAAAATACAAAACTAAAGAGCCACCAAAGTTTTTATCCTCGATTAGGCATAAGAGACGGTATATTTATATCTGTTTACAATTTTACAGCTCGATCGCGTGCTTCGTTTGGGAACCAGAGCATTTTGAATTTCAGGGCTATGGAAGTGCGTGACAGAAGGCTACGATCGAGTTTGTTGAAAAATATGTACTTAATTTTCTCATGATTTTGAGCCTTTTTAGAAGTTAGAGCATTAGGAAAAGTGCTTATGTAAATGCTTGTTTGTTCAGCACTGATAATCAGTCGCCTAGATAACTAAAGTAAGTTCCGGATGTTTACACTATTTTCCAGCCGCCATATTGGTGCACCACGGATGTACACCAACGTGGCGTTTTCATACTGGGCTCTGTAAATTTCTGCGAAACATTTCGACGAATATCTGCCGTTTGGGGAAGCTTTTTCCACTGGATGGCTTTCGATTTATTTTTAATTGCGTGACAGTGAAAACGATCTATAGGGCATTGTTGTGAGCATCTACTGATGCATTTGTAGTAAATAAATTTGTTACATTCGTTGCCAAAATAATTATCTTCCTCTGGTCAACCATCCATCAAAGCTCCCATAAAATGAATGAACTGTTGATATCGAGACTTTCAACTTAATCTATTTATTATTCATCGCAGCTGACTAAATTACAATTGGTTCTTGAAAGCTATGTTAAATATTTTACAAACTGTAATAAAACTGTATTTTCCTAGCACATAACGTTTAATTTAGTTCATTTCAAGACACTTAAACAAGTTTGGCATCACAAATTGAACAAATTCCTAGCTATTTTCGATCATTTCTAAAAGGTCCTAAAACCTACATTCAATATGGTTGGTTTCTATGTAAGCCGCCGCTGTACGGTAGTCTCGCGGACTCCACTGGTCTTCTCTTGAACTGGTCAGCGTGAAACATGGGTACTAGTAGCGACGAACGGCTTCTCAACCGGTTTGATTTGAATGACGAGTAATGATTGTCTGCTCTGATTGATCGACTGTGTGGTGGAACTTTCAAGTGTTTTTCCAGCGCTTGGTAGGACATGCGTATACATTTAGCGTGTTTCCACTGGTCTGGAGGGGACTGGGTCTGAAACTGCTGCCTCTCAGAAAGCACACCTCCCCTGACAGGACGCCCAAACTGGTTTGACGAGCTGTACTGGTACCCAGACGTCATCTTTTCTTGTTCTTTTCTTGATTTGGCCCGTCGGTTCTGGAACCAATACTATAAAGGAGAAAAACAAACAAACAAACAAAAAAAAAAAAAACGGCAGCAAAACATTCTTCGCATTATTTTAAAAAGTCATTTATGTTCGAATGTATACATGTCTCTTACTAACCCAGTTCGAAATCCATACTGTAAGTTACGGACCGAGTTTCCCCCATCGATTTATGGCCCAAGTGCGAAGCGCACGGAACCTAAATCGAGGGGAAAAAAATGAGGATCCGCAACTTACAGTACGGACCGAGAAAACGAGGTTAGTAAGATATTTATTATATCTCTACGGTGTCTGACGGGTTCGGGAACGATTTCTAACGGCTTCAAATTTCTGAAGCACCTCGAAAGCAAAACGGGTCAATTTGAAAACGTTGTTAAGTGACTCTTAAGTCGTTAGCAGGTTTTAATACACATTTCAGAAGTAAAAGAAAGCCTTAAACTTTTACTTCCTAAAAAGGTTAAGAACTCTTGGCAATAAATCACGAAACATTTTGGCAACAAAAACAACTTTAAATTTTGACCAATCACAGCACGCGTACTAACTGAGAGATAAAATAAAAAGGCTCACAAAGATTTTTGTATAGAATCGGCAACATGCAGTCACGAATAGCCTATACAATATTCGGACGCGAAGGGGGCGGGGATGGGGGGGGGGGGGGGGACACTTAAAAGAAATTTTTGGTAGAATTGAAGGGAGAGTAAAAATTTACAAAAACATTCTGTTTCCAACAACATAACAAACTCGAACCATCAATGCGATTTCAAAACGATATCATAATTAAATCCATCATTATTTTAGGAAAGAATTAGGGATTATTACTTCCACAAGGTTAAAAAACTTCGCTTGAAAATCAAAAACAAATATTTCGTCCATACGTTGTTGGTATTGAGTTGATAAATTTTCCCTAAAGCCGTTTTGCAGTAAGAGTAAATCTTTACCTTCAAACTTTTGGCTGTGATTCCGAGTCTCTGTACCAGGTCCTCCTCATCTTCACTCATCAAATATGGCTGCCGCCTGTA
This sequence comes from Orbicella faveolata, assembly GCF_042242905.1. NCBI lineage: Eukaryota > Metazoa > Cnidaria > Anthozoa > Scleractinia > Merulinidae > Orbicella > Orbicella faveolata. The sequence continues at coordinate 5,871,332 of NW_028301569.1, forward strand.
TGCTCGTTCCAGCTCCCACACCTCCATAGCCGAGAAGGTCGTGCGCTGTCGCTTCTTCCTCGGAAGCTGCTCGGAATGTGTCGATACTTGATCGGACTCGCTGTCACAATCACTGCTGGAACATGCGTTGTCTGAACAAGGAGATAATGCTGGGCTGGTATAACTGTAGCTGTGTTGAGAACTCGGAGTCTGAATGGGGTGACGGCGATGCACCGGCGCTGTTGACAAAAACTAGATACGTTAGCATTAACAAATAACACGTACGTTTTTAAAAAATCAGTTTTTAATGCCGGCGGTATTGAACAAATACATTGTATGGACAAGAAAACTCAGAAAAGCTGTTCTCACAGCAGGGTTCATTCTCCGAAACTTCCACTACCTACTTTTAATTACTAAAATCAATTTGTAACGATTCACAGCAAACCAAAACGAGAGTAAACATTTTTTCCACAGAGGCAGACTGAACGAGCTTGACTAAGTTTCGCTCTCGAACTCCGCGAGTATTTTTAGACCTTTGGTGCCAAAATGGTAGTCTTACACACTTCGGTCAATACAGTCCTTAGAACTGTTTTAAATAAAACAGATTTGCTAGAGCTCACTTGCGACATCAAATATTTCTACTAGAAACTTTTAAATTATACTTCAATTATCAGGAACCATAGCAGCAAACTAATGAGAAAATATTTGTCTGTTACTTTACCGTTTGAGACTTCTCGTTATTTACAACTGGGTATGAATGAATGAATGAATGCTTTATTTAACGTGGATATACGCTTAGCTTGAGAGCTAGTTTACAGGTATTCCACCTAATAACTAATCAGAACCTAACAACTAAACAACGCTAATATCACAATTCATCAGGTAAAAATCACAAATTAAATACTGATTAAAACTATTTAAAACTATTATAAAAATATTACCGCCGCAGTAATACTATTAAAACAAATGTCACAAATTTACTAATCCCCGAAATTTAGCGATCTAATTCTGTTTACTATTTCATTGCTGCCTACTTTTATTCTAATGTCATTTGATAGTTCATTCCATTTTTTGGTAGCAAAATATCTCCATGACTTGAGTCCATATTTAGTAGTGTTAACTTTAGGTAAGGATAAAACATATTCTTGGCGCCTGAGATTGTACTTAAATGAACGTAAATTGATAAGATTCCTAATTATGGATATGACACAATATTACAAAGTGAGCATATAAGTTAAACTTACCAGAGGATATTGACTCTTTGTGTGCTTCGTCGTTTTCCAGACCAAGGATTCTGCTGATGGAAAAGTCGGTCAACTTCTGTTGACGGAAGACTGGTGCCAAGGACGGAGTACGGATAGGAGGACTGTGTGAGAGCTCACGTGATTTTCTCGACTGCGTAGAATCATCGACGGAAACAACTGACTTGAAATAATAACTCTCCATCATAGCTGAGCTGATAAACTCTTGTTACAATAACTACAGCACAAAAGTCATTTACTGAATGAAGAACCCATGCAACTGCAGCTTTTACTTATACACTGACAGCTGTCAATCAACAAACAAAAAAGCGGCCCGACAAACAAACACAGAGTTTGTCAAAGGTCGTTGCCGATCACAGTGAGTTTTGAAATAATCAAACATTCGCACCGCTACATAGCGGCAAGAAAGTTAACTGGGTTGCGGCTTATTTTACGAAGGGCTGACCGACAAATGAACCAATTACTTTCTTTCTGCTTGTCTCTTCAGAACTGCTTTTCCGTTAACAGCATTAGTTTCAAAATATTTATTCTCCGTACAGATAAGTTTCCAGTTTCCTTATGTCACTTTTGAGAATTTAGCGGTCAATCAAACCCATGTATCAAGATAGTTGACGATTCTCTTTGTTGTCTTTACAGAGCGTTTCCTCTTGATAAAGTATTGGCACAGTAAGAGGAACCTATAAAGCTATTAATTAGTTTTTCTGTGTTTTTGTTTCTACTACTGTTTCCTTGCTGTAAATATAAATTCTTTGTAGAGAACAGCAAGGTTAATTTTCACTGTCGTGTTATTTTACGCGCGTCAACGGGAGGGAAACAGCTTTACGCTCGTAAAATAAAATATAGCTAAAGTCTGCGCTAAAGTGTTCCTGCTCCATGCGCGTAGCATTGCTGGATTACAACGAAGATATTGTGACAAGAATCATGTGTGTTAACGGTAATCTCGGGCTACGAGCAGTTTTCTTTATAAACAGGATCCACTGGACTAGCAATAAACTGCGCGCGTAAAAATTTAATTAATGTTTGTCTCATATTTTTATTCTTGAAAATTTCAAGGACAGGAGCGGAGACCACTGGCTAAAATATAGCGTGTATATTGTGCAAAGGACCCCCCGCTTAACTTAGCGCGCTTTTTTTGTTGTGCGGGATCCGCAAAAGACCAACTTAACGGCGGTAACTTGGATTTCAGATCATTCCTATTGTAGTTAGTGCAAAATTCAGTTAGATCACCGCTCTTTTTGTGTCAACTAATGGGGAAGTAAAACGCCGCCCTACAATTCAAATAGATCACCGCTCTTTTTGTGTCAACTAATGTGCAACTAAAACACCGCCCTATTCTGAAACAATAGTTGCGGGCGGTCGATTAAATGATCTCGTGCACTTACGAGCCAGCTATTTCTCTATTAGTAATATATAATGAAGTATTCATTTATCCACGGTATATCAATTTCATATTGTAGAACGGAGTGTATCTATAACAAATAAAGACCACGTCCACAATACGCAGGAGAAATTTAAAAACGGAGGCCTCACCCTAAAACGCATCAAATGTTTTCCTTAAACACCACGCAGGAGGAATTTGAAAACGAGACAATCACCGGTCATTTTCCATTTGTGTCTGAGTAAAACTCGGGTAGAGCCTATCATGATTATCGTAACGTCATTGTTTACTAAAAACTCATCTTCAAAATGTTTTCTGTCCACACTGAAACGCAAAGCTGGCGTTTTCTAGTTCCTCCAGTTTGCTGCAGTGTGGACGGTAGGCCTAACCGTAGAAAGAAAGCTGCTTTTTCAAATCTCTCCGGCGGACCTAAGGCAAAACCGACACAATTTATTCCGAGTTTGTTGCTACTTTAGTACTTTACTTTAATCTAAACAATTCCTTAATCGAGCCACAGTCGGCGGTTTTAAATTATGAAATAAACTAAATCATTAGTTCTTGAAACCTTTGCACTTGATAACCTTTTGTGGCTCTGGATAGTATAATTTTACAAAAAAAGCTGGACGTCTCGTCCTCAACAGAGTAAGGTACATATCAAGAAGGGGCCAAGACGTGAAGGAATTCGCCTCTCAGAAGGTGGCCTTAAGGTGGCTTACAGGATCGATTTCTAGCCGTTTTGGGATTGCGGTTGTTTATCCTCCTCCCAATGTGCGGGGCAAGGAACGCGGGCTCACAAAACGGCTGGAAATCGAGCCTAAGTGGTTTACTACAGCTGCCTGCTAGACGAAAGTTTTAGACTTCGTACACTGAAAAATGACACAACTAACTCTAAGAAGAAACGAAAACAACTTCAGCACTTAAAACGCCTTAAAACACTTTGGTATACGTAGCCATAGTTTCAAGCTGTTTTTAAACTCTTTATTATTTGTTAACGTCATGTTTCGTGTTTAAAAACAAATTCCTATATTAAGAAAAAGATTGGCAAATAATTTATTTGACGTATATATCCTACTACTACACTGACGCACCACGAACGATACTTTGAACTTACACATGTATGTAGTAGTAGGCAGGTTGATGTGAGCCTGTCCGGGAAATGTCATCCGGCACTACACAGGGTTACAATTCATTTGGTCCTCGCAATTCAACAACAATGGCAGAACTCTGTTAACTCAGACTCGGTAAAGGTGTAAGAAAACATACCAATCAAGTGGGTTAGACTGAAAATATCTGGGCCACGAGCCAAATATATTCCCGTACGGACCTCCCAATCAGTCATTTGGGAGCTTAAGAAACCACGACGGAAATGCCGAATGAATTTGTATTTTACCTAAGAATCTCGCGGTACTCTAAAGTCATTTACGTTGTTTATCTCTGTCAAAAACTATCGCCAAGCTAAATCCAGAACACAGCGATAAATTTGAAATAAAAATTTAAACAATTAGCGTTCGTGGTTCACATTCTCCAGACAATACAGAATTTGGTCATTTCACGATGTTGTTCTTTACAAAGGACGGCAAAGAAATGTACCAAGAATTATAACGCAATACAAAAATCTGTGCACGCTTTTGCTTAACTCTTCCTGTGAAACAGCATCCGGTGTAAACATGCACCTGCAGTAATGGTTTGAGTCATCAGTTATTTTAATACCTAATGACTTAAGTCACTGCTATTGAAATAGTTGGCATGACTCGAGAGGACTAAGGTTACCGGAGAAACTAAGAATAATAATATTAAAAAATAAGCTCGCAATTGGTTTCGTTTTCCTTGTTCCAAAGTGATCAAACAACAAGCATCTTATTACAGAATATACTCATTTTAAAATGTGTGACGCATTTTCTCCACTCAACACGTAGGGCTTTTATTGAAATCTTCGTCTTCAAAGCTGTCGTTCATAAAACGGTATTGTCAATTGATGTGATTTTAAGCAAAGTTGTTATCTTTCCTTTAAATATATTTTACCAGCTGAAACTAAATAAATTATGAACAAAAGGCAACCATCGAGAAAAAACAATAAAAATAACTCAGAGGACGAAGCGAAACTGATGTGATATGGAATATGACCCGGAAATATGAGAACGGTAACTAATGCAGTGACAGGTATTGACTGAAGCCAATTTCATATCTAAAAGGCTCACGCTATATTCTAAAACCACCAACCATCTACTTGCAAATTTCAAACAGTTGCCGAACACTTAGCGTTCGAGAAAGCTTTCTGTTTACGCTGTCAGCTACAACCAACACTGATAACCGAAACGATTCACAAGGCAAGTTCAGTCTTTCAGGTAATCCTTTTTCGTTTTCGTTTTCTTTTTGTTTTTGTTTTTTCTTTTAGAGAAACTGCCCTTCAAGTTAGCAGTTGACGACGAATATTCAGCTCATCTTCAGTGTGGTTTAGCAGTGGTTTCCATCAAATATAAGTATTCTACGTAGAAGTAAAACTAAAACTACAATGTCTTTGCAAAGGTATATACTTGTTATATAAACATCTCACCCATACATTAACCGAATCGCTCTTCAGGATTATCTACGAGGAAGTACGCGATAATTTTATTTTCGATCTTGAGTCCAAGAGTGCTTCTTTCAAATGTTGTTTGCTCGAGATAGAACAATCGAAATACGGTATTGAGTTTTAATGTTTTGAGAATGACAGATTACATCCAGGTTTGTATACGTTAAATGGTGCCGTGATGGAAACCACAATTAGAAGACCGTGCCTAATATCTATTGGAAATTTGCAAATTTGGAGGCTTGCTACAAGGAAATGCAAACAGACTTTCATCTCAGATTTAGGCTTGAAAATTCTATAGAAGAATGTAAAGACCTCCATTAGAAAGGCAGAGGTTTGCAATAAATGTTATTTCACGACGTGACAGCACTCAGAATTTAGCTAAGAAGTGAACTCGCAATAGACTTTTCCCAAAAACACTTATCTATTACTTAACCAAAAAAAAATATGAAACGAGCTTCATTTAAAAAAATAAAAACAAAAACAAAAACAAAACAAAACTGAGAGAGCTAGTAGCGTTGCAAACTCGTCATGAGAGCTAAACAAATCCTGAAAAAGTGCTGTGAATTTGAACAACAAGTAGTTCTTGTCAGCTGTCAGTTATTTGCTCAACTTTAAGTGATTTCTTAGCGAGGACTTCCTCTTTCAAATATTTGTGCAAGCGTTAGGTCTACTTCTCGAAAAAAAGGTTAAAACCATGTGGGAGATTTTCACGGAGAATTATTATTATGACAGTGTAAAGCGACCTTCTGCTTATTGTGAGAAAATACGTTAAAAAATCGAGTTAAACTAAGAGGAAAGAGGGTGAAGGGAGAAGGTGGAGTTTCAAGGAACTTTTCCCCATTGCCACTGTCCAAGCTTTAAAAGACATCCAGCTTATACAAACAGATCGACCAGCTTCGAAAGGCTATCACAAAGGATAGGATCATAACTGATAATCAAATTTTAAAAAGTGTTATGGTGTTGTGGTGCTACTTCTTCCAAGTGTTTCATGGCTTAGACAGAAAATTGGCTCAGTTATGCTCATGAGTACCAGCTCGGGTCTGCTTAAAAACTTCCTCTAAAAGAGATATCATTCACGTGATTTTGCGCGCTGAAATATATTTCCTTATCAACAGGGGACGTGTAATAATTGGTGTAACGACCAGCTGAAGAGAGCTGTAGAAGAGTGTTGGAAATATCTTCGTGACAGACCCTTAAAGGAAGTTAAGAAAATGGATAATTTAACTGTGTATGAAAACGACACGAACGTTCAACAGTTATTTTGCCCAACTGGTCTTTATGGAGTACATCTTAAGATATTGATTTCAGCATTCAATATTCCTTTCTGCGTCACAGCATTTCTGGGGAATATTCTGATTATTGTTGCTCTTAAGAAAGTATCGTCTCTTCGTCCACATTCAAAACTTCTCTTCAGCTGCCTTGCGGCAACCGACCTATGTGTTGGTGCCATCACGCAACCTCTGTTCGTCATCTACCTCATGTCTCCAGAGCACTCTAGACTTTGCTTTTATGCTGTGGTGTCTTTTCTTACAATAGGCATGATTTTTTGCGGAGTGTCTTTGTTAACGCTGAGTACTATAAGTGTAGACCGACTTCTCGCTCTTTTGCTGGGGCTACGATACAGACAGGTAGTAACTTTGAGGCGAGTGCGGATCATCGTAGTTACATTTTGGATTGTTTGCACATTCATAGCAGTTACTTTAACTTACAACCACCAAATATCTTACTACATGGCATTCGTGATTTTTATATTGTGCATAGTGACCTCAACCTTCTGTTACTCGAAAATCTATTGCACACTTCGACATCGCCAAACTCAAGTACACGACCATATTCAGCAAGGACAAGCGAATGGAGCAGTAATTCCAATGAATCTAGCACGTTACAAGAGGACAGTGTCCAGTACGTTGTGGTTACAAATGGCCTTACTGGCTTGTTATTTCCCAGGGATTATACCATTCTTTATCTTACAATTCCACGCACCTACGGCGTCTATTGAATTTGCATCAGATTTAGCACTTACTCTCTTTTTGCTAAACTCCACTTTAAACCCAATTCTGTATTGCTGGAAGATGAGGGAGATAAGACAAGCAATGAAGGACACGATTGGACACTTTTGGTGTTTTTCGAGCTAACTGCGTTGCGACTGTAGACTTAAGTGATTGAAAGAATGTAAGAGGGTCTCAACAGAGTGCCACAGCTAACCGTATTATGGCTAACAGAAATCTTAGAAGTTGGTTACCATTGTTTTCAAAAGTTAAAAATTAACTTTTCTGTTTAAAAAAGTTGAAAATTTATTTTGGCTTCTGTAAAAGCCTTAGGATCATTCCAGGACGGAAAAAGACGGGTATTAATTTAATTGTTGACTTACATAGCTTGCCAGCCACAAAAAGAAAAAACAAAAACAAAACGTAAAGTCTTAACAAGAGATTTTAAGACTTTCACTTTAGTGGCTAAAATTGTTTTATAGTTAATATTTTTTATGGCTAACAGTTTAAATTTTTCAATTTTTTACGCCTAACGGCTAAATTTTGGCTCGTTTTACGGCTAACGGTTAACCCAATGAGACTCTAATACAATATCTTGATCATAAAATTAATCCACAACAAAGCCGTCACAGCACTGAGTCGATTAACGCAGAAAATGCACCTAGTTATCACACAATAAATTTTTTTTGTTAATGAGGGCTCTCTGCTTAAACAGGGATAGCTGCCAACGAACATAAGAACGAATATCAGAACTAGCAGGGTAAATTGCTGTAAAGATACCTTCATTTGAGTTTTTTTACTACTGGATAGGCACATAGAGCACCACAACTTGTAAAGAAGAAATTCGTTTCATGTAGAACAGGACGAACAGAGGCCAGTTTAATGTTTATTACAGGAAAACTGACATTTTAAATTTATTTAACGAGAAGCTGTTATTTTACTAGTATTGCCAACCCAGGGTATCAAAATTAAACTAAAGTGAAAATCCGTGGGAGGTAACCAACTGAAAGTATTGATGAGGTTGATTATTCGCTCAGCCTGGTACATGTGTAACTCGCAGCACTAGCTTTTATTATGTACATTTACACGAGCGCTATACTTGGTTAACAACGTTAGTGCCAAACAGTGGCACAAAGAAGCTATTGTAATAATCGCTCTTTTTAATCACTGTTGTATAATTAAAAGAGGGAGTTTGAGAAAACCACAACGGCAACGGGCAAAGACGCTAAACAAAAGGTTTAATGAGCAGAACAATGGTTTTCCACGTACGTTATAATTCCTGGTAAATTTCTTTGCCGTTCGCTGCAAAACTACACCGTGAAATGACCCAAGAAAACGTGAACCACAACGGATAATTTTTAAAATTTATATTTCGAATTTTACACTGGGTCCCACGTTTGCTTTCCAGATAGTTTTGACAAAGAGAAACAAACTGAATGAATTTAGAGCAACACAAGATTGGTCAAGATTCGTAGGCAAAATATCAATTCATTTTTCATTCGACGTTGTCCTCGGCCTTACTTAAACTCTCCCAAGAGCAGATCAAGATCTTTTCTTAGCCAATGTTTCACTTGTAGTGTTGGGATTTACGCAGATCAATAGAATTTGAAAATGCCATCCTTTTTGAAGCCTTCTGTTTCTGCTTGACTTCACGCCCCTTTATTCGGGAGTCGACGAAGTTGGGGGGGGGGGGAGGGGAGGGGAGTTAGGTTGCAGTGGGAAGCTGAGAGAAGTGGATTTACATTGATTTGCCCAGTTCATGGTGGTTTTTGTAGGTACATGGAATTGGAGCCATCAGCCGAAGTCTAGTTCCTAAGCTCTCTCTTCCTCTATGAAGGATAACTTGCATGCGCATGCTCAAAGCGAGCAAATCAGCATGGAGTTCGCGGGCGCTCTGGCCTTAAACTGTTCGTTTAAATGACGAATTCAACTACATGACAGAGTACACCACTTAACAACAAGAAACATGGTCGCAAGTTTTATATAAAACAATTTGAGAAGCATGCACTACAACTAGAAACGCCGGAAATGAACGAAACTCGGCTACAGCGTTAAGTCACACGACACATGATTAATTGCTTAAAACTAAATAGCCAATTCCTTCTATGAGATGTGCCTGTAAGGAATCGTGGTGGTTGTATTCATCAAAACAAATGTCCAATCCAAGATGATCACTACAACTACCAAGATTCCCTGCAGGTACATCTCATAGAGACAATGGAACATTAACTGTCAAATCCTTCCTATGGTTTGCACATTACACAGGTGAAATAGGTAGGTGAGTAGGTCAAGTCTACATGCCAAGTGGCCCAACAGGCCGGTGAGTATCTCCAATCTCTGTGGCCAGAAGCGACTAGGATTATTTCTTCTCACCCTGGATGGGGTGCTAATCCATCGCAGGGTTACCCCCGCATTAAATTCGTACCGATATATACACCTGGGTGGAGAGGGGGTCTGTGATAGTAGCGTGTCTCGCCCAAGAACACAACACAATGACCTCGACCAGGGCACGAGCCTGGACTGCTCGATTCGAAGACGATCAAAGTAACCGTGAAATATTCGTCTCTTTAGCGAGTGATTTGAACTTTACGGATAAGGAAGTTCAAGATGGCGGCTAACGAGTAGTGTTCTTGCCTTTAGTTTTCAGCGGGTGGCACCGGGTGGTGACTGCAGGTTGAATTTTGGGGTTGGTAAAAAGAAATGGTCGAGTTCTGACTGTGGACATTAAGTTATTCTCGTCTCTCGTTTTTACCTCCTGCGCGATGGCTTCAACCCCTTTATAGAGCGAGGCCTAGGTGTGAAGATTCGCAATAACTTTGTCTTTAACCGCATCGAATGTATTGTTTTTAGGGAGGGTATATAGATCGTTTTCACGTGACGTCATCACTTTCTAAAATCCAAAACTAAAGAGCCACCAAAGTTTTTATCCTCGATTAGGCATAAGAGACGGTATATTTATGTCTGTTTACAATTTTACAGCTCGATCGCGTGCTTCGTTTGGGAACCAGAGCATTTTGAATTTCAGGGCTATGGAAGTGCGTGACACAAGGCTACGATCGAGTTTGTTGAAAAATATGTACTTAATTTTCTCATGATTTTGAGCCTTTTTAGAAGTTAGAGCATTAGGAAAAGTGCTTATGTAAATGCTTGTTTGTTCAGCACTGATAATCAGTCGCCTAGATAACTAAAGTAAGTTCCGGATGTTTACACTATTTTCCAGCCGCCATATTGGTGTACCACGGATGTACACCAACGTGGCGTTTTCATACTGGGCTCTGTAAATTTCTGCGAAACATTTCGACGAATATCTGCCGTTTGGGGAAGCTTTTTCCACTGGATGGGTTTCGATTTATTTTTTAATTGCGTGACAGTGAAAACGATCTATAGGGCATTGTTGTGAGCATCTACTGATGCATTTGTAGTAAATAAATTTGTTACATTCGTTGCCAAAATAATTATCTTCCTCTGGTCAACCATCCATCAAAGCTCCCATAAAATGAATGAACTGTTGATATCGAGACTTTCAACTTAATCTATTTATTATTCATCGCTGCTGACTAAATTACAATTGGTTCTTGAAAGCTATGTTAAATATTTTACAAACTGTAATGAAACTGTATTTCCCTAGCACATAACGTTTAATTTAGTTCATTTCAAGACACTTAAACAAGTTTCGCGTCACAAATTGAACAAATTGCTAACTATTTTCGATCATTTCTAAAAGGTCCTAAAACCTACATTCAATATGGTTGGTTTCTATGTAAGCCGCCGCTGTACGGTAGTCTCGCGGACTCCACTGGTCTTCTCTTGAACTGGTCAGCGTGAAACATGGGTACTAGTAGCGACGAACGGCTTCTCAACCGGTTTGATTTGAATGACGAGTAATGATTGTCTGCTCTGATTGATCGACTGAGTGGTGGAACTTTCAAGAGGTTTTCCAGCGTTTGGTAGGACATGCGGATACATTTAGCGTGTTTCCACTGGTCTGGAGGGGACTGGGTCTGAAACTGCTCCCTCTCAGAAAGCACACCTCCCCTGACAGGACGCCCAAACTGGTTTGACGAGCCGTACTGGTACCCAGACGTCATCTTTTCTTGTTCTTTTCTTGATTTGGCCCGTCGGTTCTGGAACCAATACTATAAAGGAGAAAAACAAACAAACAAACAAAAAAACGTCAGCAAAACATTCTTCGCATTATTTTAAAAAGTCATTTATGTTCGAATGTATACATGTCTCTTACTAACCCAGTTCGAAGTCCATACTGTAAGTTACGGACCGAGTTTCCCCCATCGATTTATGGCCCAAGTGCGAAGCGCACGGAACCTAAATCGAAGGGGAAAAAAATGAGGATCCGCAACTTACAGTACGGACCGAGAAAACGAGGTTAGTCAGATATTTATTATATCTCTACGGTGTCTGACGGGTTCGGGAACGATTTCTAACGGCTTCAAATTTCTGAAGCACCTCGAAAGCAAAACGGGTCAATTTGAAAACGTTGTGAAGTGACTCTTAAGTCGTTAGCAGGTTTTACTACACATTTCAGAAGTAAAAGAAAGCCTTAAACTTTTACTTCCCAAAAAGGTTAAGAACTCTTGGCAATAAATCACGAAACATTTTGGCAACAAAAACAACTTTAAATTTTGACCAATCACAGCACGCGTACTAACTGAGAGATAAAATAAAAAGGCTTACAAAGATTTTTGTATAGAATCGGCAACATGCAGTCACGAATAGCCTATACAATATTCGGACGCGGAGGGGGCGGGGATGGGGGGGGGGGACACTTAAAAGAAATTTTTGGTAGAATTGAAGGGAGAGTAAAAATTTACAAAAACATTCTGTTTCCAACAACATAACAAACTCGAACCATCAATGCGATTTCAAAACGATATCATAATTAAATCCATCATTATTTTAGGAAAGAATTAGGGATTATTACTTCCACAAGGTTAGAAAACTTCGCTTGAAAATCAAAAACAAATATTTCGTCCATACGTTGTTGGTATTGAGTTGATAAATTTTCCCTAAAGCCGTTTTGCAGTAAGAGTAAATCTTTACCTTCAAACTTTTGGCTGTGATTCCGAGTCTCTGTACCAGGTCCTCCTCATCTTCACTCATCAAATATGGCTGCCGCCTGTATGCTCGTTCCAGCTCCCACGCCTCCATAGGCGAGAAGGTCGTGCGCTGTCGCTTCTTCCTCGGAGGCTGCTCGGAATGTGTCGATACTTGATCGGACTCGCTGTCACAATCACTGCTGGAACATGCGTTGTCTGAACAAGGAGATAATGCTGGGCTGGTATCACTGTAGCTGTGTTGAGAACTCGGAGTCTTAATGGAGTGACGGCGATGCACCGGCGCTGTTGACAAAAAATAGATACGTTAGCATTAACAAATAACACGTACGTTTTTAAAAAATCAGTTTTTAATGCCGGCGGTATTGAACAAATACATTGTATGGACAAGAAAATTCAGAAAAGCTGTTCTCACAGCAGGGTTCATTCTCCGAAACTTCCACTACCTACTTTTAATTACTAAAATCAATTTGTAACGATTCACAACAGACCAAAACGAGAGTAAACATTTTTTCCACAGAGGCAGACTGAACGAGCTTGACTAAGTTTCGCTCTCCAACTCCGCGAGTATTTTTAGACCTTTGCTGCCAAAATGGTAGTCTTACACACTTCGGTCAATACAGTCCTTAGAACTGTTTTAAATAAAACAGATTTGCTAGAGCTCACTTGCGACATCAAATATTTCTACTAGAAACTTTTAAATTATACTTCAATTATCAGGAACCATAGCAATAAACTAATGAGAAAATATTTGTCTGTTACTTTACCGTTTGAGACTTCTCGTTATTTACAACTGGGTATGAATGAATGAATGAATGCCTTATTTAACGTGGATATACGCTTAGCTTGAGAGCTAGTTTACAGGTATTCCACCTAATAACTAATCAGAACCTAACAACTAAACAACGCTAATATCACAATTCATCAGGTAAAAATCACAAATTAAATACTGATTAAAACTATTCAAAACTATTATAAAAATATTACCGCCGCAGTAATACTATTAAAACTAATGTCACAAATTTACTAATCCCTGAAATTTAGCGATCTAATTCTGTTTACTATTTCATTGCTGCCTACTTTTATTCTAATGTCATTTGATAGTTCATTCCATTTTTTGGCTGCAAAATATCTCCATGACTTGAGTCCATATTTAGTAGTGTTAACTTTAGGTAAGGATAAAACATATTCTTGGCGCCTGAGATTCTACTTAAATGAACGTAAATTAATAAGGTTCCTAATTATGGATATGACACAATATTACAAAGTGAGCATATAAGTTAAACTTACCAGAGGATATTGACTCTTTGTGTGCTTCGTCGTTTTCCAGACCAAGGATTCTGCTGATGGAAAAGTCGGTCAACTTCTGTTGACGGAAGACTGGTGCCAAGGACGGAGTACGGATAGGAGGAGTGTGTGAGAGCTCACGTGATTTTCTCGACTGCGTAGAATCCACGACGGAAACAACTGACTTGAAATAATAACTCTCCATCATAGCTGAGCTGATAAACTCTTGTTACAATAACTACAGCACAAAAGTCATTTACTGAATGAAGAACCCATGCAACTGCAGCTTTTACTTATACACTGACAGCTGTCAATCAACAAACAAAAAAGCGGCCCGACAAACAAACACAGAGTTTGTCAAAGGTCGTTGCCGATCACAGTGAGTTTTGAAATAATCAAACATTCGCACCGCTACATAGCGGCAAGAAAGTTAACTGGGTTGCGGCTTATTTTACGAAGGGCTGACCGACAAAGGAACCAATTACTTTCTTTCTGCTTGTCTCTTCAGAACTGCTTTTCCGTTAACAGCATTAGTTTCAAAATATTTATTCTCCGTACAGATAAGTTTCCAGTTTCCTTATGTTACTTTTGAGAATTTAGCGGTCAATCAAACCCATGTATCAAGATAGTTGACGATTCTCTTTGTTGTCTTTACAGAGCGTTTCCTCTTGATAAAGTATTGGCACAGTAAGAGGAACCTATAAAGCTATTAATTAGTTTTTCTGTGTTTTTGTTTCTACTACTGTTTCCTTGCTGTAAATATAAATTTTCTGTAGAGAACATCAAGGTTAATTTTCACTGTCGTGTTATTTTACGCGCGTCAACGGGAGGGAAACAGCTTTGCGCTCGTAAAATAAAATATAGTTAAAGTTTGCGCGACCCGCGTAGAGAACATTAACGTTAATTTTCACTATCGTGTTATTTTACGCACGTCAACGGGCGGAAAACAGCTTTACGCTCGTAAAATAAAATAGAGGTAAAGTTTGCGCTAAAGTGTACCTGGTCCATGCGTGTAGCATTGCTGGATTACAACGAAGATATTGTAACAAGAATCATGTGTGTTAACATTAATATCGGGCTACGAGCAGTTTTCTTTATAAACAGGATCCACTGGACTAGCAATAAACTGCGCGCGTAAAAATTTATTTAATGTTTGTCCCATATTTTTATTCTTGAAAATTTCAAGGACAGGAGCGGAGACCACTGGCTAAAATATAGCGTGTATATTGTGCAAAGGACCCCGCGCTTAACTTAGCGCGCTTTTTTTGTTGTGCGGGATCCGCAAAAGATCAACTTAACGGCGGTAACTTGGATTTCAGATCATTCCTATTGTAGTTAGCGCAAAATTCAGTTAGATCACCGCTCTTTTTGTGTCAACTAATGGGGAAGTAAAACGCCGCCCTACAATTCAAATAGATCACCGCTCTTTTTATGTCAACTAATGTGGAACTAAAACACCGCCCTATTCTGAAACAATAGTTGCGGGCGTTCGATTAAATGATCTCGTGCACTTACGAGCCAGCTATTTCTCTATTAGTAATATATTATGAAGTATTCATTTATCCACGGTATATCAATTTCATATTGTAGAACGGAGTGTATCTATAACAAATAAAGACCACGTCCACAATACACAGGAGAAATTTAAAAACGGAGGTCTCACCCTAAAAACGCATCAAATGTTTTCCTTAAACACCACGCAGGAGGAATTTGAAAACGAGACAATCACCGGTCATTTTCCATTTGTGTCTGAGTAAAACTCGGGTAGAGCCTATCATGATTATCGTAACGTCATTGTTTACTAAAAACTCATCTTCAAAATGTTTTCTGTCCACACTGAAACACAAAGCTGGCGTTTTCTAGTTCCTCCAGTTTGCTGCAGAACGTTTTCGAAAAGCTCAGGTTTCGTGACGGATTAGTGTGGACGGTAGGCCTAACCGTAGAAAAAAAGCTGCTTTTTCAAATCTCTCCGGCAGGCCTAAGGCAAAACCGACACAATTTATTCCGAGTTGGTTGCTACTTTAGTACTTTACTTTAATCTAAACAATTCCTTAATCGAGCCACACTAGGCGGTTTTAAATTATGAAATAAACTAAATCATTAGTTCTTGAAACCTTTGCACTTGATAACCTTTTGTGGCTCTGGATAGTATAATTTTACAAAAAAGCTGGACGTCTCGTCCTCAACAGAGTAAGGTACATATCAAGAAGGGGCCAAGACGTGAAGGAATTCGCCTCTCAGAAGGTGGCCTTAAGGTGGCTTACAGGATCGATTTCTAGCCGTTTTGGGATTGCGGTTGTTTATCCTCCTCCCAATGTGCGGGGCAAGGAACGCGGGCTCACAAAACGGCTGGAAATCGAGCCTAAGTGGTTTACTACAGTTGCCTGCTAGACGAAAGTTTTAGACTTCGTACACTGAAAATTGACACAGCTAACTCTAAGAAGAAACGAAAACAACTTCAGCACTTAAAACGCGTTAAAACACTTTGGTATACGTAGCCATAGTTTCAAGCTGCTTTTAAACTCTTGTTTAAGCCTATAAAATATGACAAAAAAAGAAAGATCAACAACTAGTGAAAGAGTTTTACACTTGCTTTCTCGCACGCGATACATGACGTCACATGAGCGCGCGCTTAAATAAAAGACATGCGCAATTCAATTTTCGCACAACCTGCGATGGAATTTTCGCAAATGTTCTTTGCTTTACTAAAAGTGTTGGCACGCACCCCTGAAAAAAAATATATTATAGAAGCTGTAAAGAATCACCTTTTTCTGCCTCCAAGAAGTTTTTTTAGTTTTGTTTTCTTGTTCCTACAGCAAGAATATAGCACGTTTTTCTGTAGTCACATATTGGTATTTATAGATATTTTCTAAAGTTCAAAATTCGCGACTTAGCACTTACGATAAACCTTGAGAAATGTGTTGTATAAGCTATTCGGGATTTTAATCTTTTTTAAAAACATTTGCGTTTAATCCAGATTACCTCTTTATCTTAAACCTTCGAAATCGCCTTATAGTATTTGCTTAACTGTGTATCTTTTCCCTTTAAACAGAACTCCGACTTCCATGTTTAATTTATAGTTCGTCAAACGAGTGTTCACCTTAACTACAAAACTAGTTGGCTTTCCTTTCTTCTTTAACTTCGCTAGCAAAAAAATGAACACGTTGCCATAGCAAGAATATCAAATGTTGCGTCGCAAAGCAAATTCACACTTAAAGCCTTTTCTGATAAAATCCTTTACCTGGAAAGACTCAAAATTATATACACTTTAATTACATTTTTGACAATGACATGCCGGAATAGCTCAAGGTTTGACTTTGTTAATCAGATTACTCGCCGGACAGAGAGCTTTATTAGTTTTGCAAAAAAGCAAACTAAGATGAGCTTTCCGGTTCTTAATCGCACTTCAAATGATAACGCCTTGTTATCTCGGCTTCAACTATCGCAACCCTTGAAGTTGGGGTTTGTTCCAAACTTCAAAACGGCATGTGAGGGTTCTCGCCATTTTTCAGCGGCGTTAATTATCAAAGGAAAACAAGCGAACAAGCTGCTTTTCGCTTGAAATGACTACTTCATCTGTTTTCCGTTTAAAAAACAGAACTGCGAAAGTTGTCACTAAAGGAAAAGAATCTTTTATTTGCGTTTCGTCGGCAGATTTAGCCCGATAACCCAATTGGTGTATATTGATTGTTTGCTGAATATAAAGTTTTTTTTTTTTTAAAGTGTTATTAACTTTTTACCGTGTGAAGTGTACGCAGCTTGGCTCGATTTCAAACACATCTAACAAAAGACCCGGGATAAAACATGAAAGGAGCCGACTAATAATGTTTTTACTATAACACTTTACTTCGCAAATTCTAAATTTTACTTAATCTCAACAATGATAAATATTCTTTATAGCAAGTTCTGAGCATTTGTCGGTGCAAAGCAAAATTATCTAAGGCCCCGTCCGTACTATGCTGCAGGAATTTGAAAACGGAGTTTTAACTCCGAAAACGCATGAAATGTTTTCTGTCCACACTACGTCGGAGAATTCGAAAACGCACCAATAATCGGTCAATTTGGATTTGTGTTTGAGCAAAACTCGGGCAAAGAAGTCACATGATAATCGCAACGCCGTCGTTTTCGAAAAGCTCCGCTTTGCAAATGTTTTCCGTTCACACCAAAATGCAAAGCCAGCGTTTTCAAACTCCTCCGGTTTGCTGCAGAGCGCGGCTTTCGAAAAGCTCCGTGTTCGTGACGGATTAGTGTGGACAGTAGGCCTAACGGTAGAAATAAAGCTGCGTTTTCAAATTTCTCTAGCGTAGAGTGGACGGGGCAGTAAGGCAATAACGCACAATTTACTAGGTTGTTGCTACTCTAGTCCTTTACTTTAATCTAAACAAATCCTTGATCGAGCTATAGCAAGAGCTAGTAAATTATAAAATAATAACCATTTTTCTTTGGATGATATTTTTACGAAAAAGCTGCACGTTTCGTCCATAGCACGGTAACAAATTTCCAAGAAAGGGACTACGACGTGAAGGAATTCCCCTCTCAGAAGGTGGCCTTAAACAAACGGACTACTCCAGTAGAAGCTCATTTTGTAATTCCATCGCAGTTCTTGCCCTGCAAACTCGTTCCCAGGGTCCCTGCTCTTCCTCTAACAAGATAGACGACCCTGACGAACGAGGTTGCTTCTGCGGGAGGGCTCGACTTGAATCTAAACATTCACATCTGATGACGTACCAGTACTCAATTCCGTGCAGCTTCTCTGATTGGCTGTTTCTTGATTATGAGTTGCCGCGTCTGCGCGCGCAAGTGACCACCAATCAGAGATAAGTACTACATGCATCATGGTGTAGCCACGTGATCAGAATGGATTGTTAACGGTCGACACGTCTTCTCTCTTCAACTCGTGGAATGACGCCACGGAGTCAGTTTGGTCAAACAACCTGAAAGATGTAAGTAATAGAACAAATACAAACAAAACAAAGACATCATATAAAATAAACTCTTGTAAGGTAGAAAATTAAGAAACCAATTTTGGAGGTTACTGTGGTTAGGTTTCATGACTTTTATCAGATGCTTGCCCTGTCAGGTTTCCCAGCCCAGCACAATTGCGCTGGAGGCAGACTCGAAAGGGAAAGATCTGGATCTGAATGCCCCTTAACATTAATCGTTGGCCTCCTGCGCGTCTTTGGGCTCGTCACGCAATCTTCCTATGAGGAGGAAGAAGATTGCTTGGCGCGCCTAAAGAACGTCTGTGTCGGAAGCTAATCGAGTGATAGGATACTTAGGTAGTCTACAATGGGTGTGTCCGCGACATTCTTGCGGCAAATCATAGTTATTAATACGTATTTACTCATTCTTTTTTGTTGCCACTACAATACTGCAACATGTACAAATTTTGCCTTGTTCCAGGCCCGTTCTCGGCTATCTTGTCAACTAAGGCGCTCTACTGGTGCAAAACAGCCGATAACTATTGAAACAGGGAAGGAATTTCAAAATGAACTACAAATCTCGGTGCATCTGGGGTTAGGATATTTTTAAAATATTTGAATATTGTGTTCTGTCCTATAGAGGGAGGTAAAATAGTAAATCATAAATTGTTTTTTCCGTTTGTGAATGCGTTGTTTTGTCTACAAATAAAGAATTTAATTAATTCGAGATGAAGCATAAATCATTTTCTTTTTTTACATTATTACAGCAGGACACCAGAGAACAGACATTGGCACCCGCGGTGTTATCAGATTATACTATTTATTCGATCCTTCGATAAAGGGAAAGAAAGTATATAAACAACATACAAAGGTTCCGTTTAGTACGTTAAAAGCACCAAAAAACCTGACAAGTTTTACTGTTCATTTGCACTCTAACTTTTGCAATTAAATGAACGCAGTCAACTCTGACAAGTCAGCCGGTTTTAAATTAGGAAACAGTGCAGAATATAAGACACTAGTGGCCATTGATGTTGGGCTTTACTACAAGTAATTAAATCGTAAATTGCATAACTTTGTGCATTTCCCATGCAACTCAGACCACGTCACGGACAGAAAATATCACAAGACGTTTGACAACTAAATTAAATGTTTCACTAAAGTTCGACCTAACTTAATTAAGATTTTAGATGCGTAAATTTATTCCATTATTTAGGATATCAGTGTATCTCAATAGGGTTAAGGCGGGGGTTAACCTAAAAACGCGCCATTTTTTCAAACTTTTAATTTCTCGTCGTAAGATTTAATTCCAAACCATGGCAAAGTATACATTTTTAGAAAGCTTAAAGACCAAAGATTATGAAAAAATATTTTTGTACCCTCGAACTGTATTGTTAACTGACACCGGCTGATTAAATTTGCCACCTGCTGGGGTATGCCGGGGCTTCCTTGAGAAAAAATAACTCCTACAAGAACTGATCAGAGGGAATAATTTTTACAAATTTTAAAAGAAGATTAATAGCTTGCTGTTCCAAGCAGAGAGACTTTTGAAAAGTTAGAAACGCATAAAATGGTGACCAGTTAAATCTGACACAGAAAATCCAGCACAAGTTTCATAACTTCGACAAAATGCACTGAATGGAAAAGTTCCATGCTTAAAACACAAAACTTATTCATGCCCAGAACAACAAATCCTGAAAATTTCAGTTGGACAAATTAAATCCCTCTCAAAACATCTTTTCTCAAAAGCAGAAATAACTCGTTTTCAGAAAACGAGCTTTGAACTTACAGTATAGTAACAGAAATTCTCAAAATAAAACTTCAATACCTTATGATTCAAATTCCGATAAAAGCAAAACTTTTAGCCGGCCGTAAAACAAGCCAAAAATTTAGCCGTTAGGAAGCCGTAAAAAATGTTAACTGTAATTTTAGCCGCGAAAGTAAAAGTTACATCATCACTTGTCAAGACTTTTTTCGTGTCTTGTCCTGCTATAGCACTAAGCTTTATTAGTTTAAAATTCTTATAATAATACCTTTTCGGCATTACTAATGGACTTAGACTTTAAATATGTTTTACAGAAATAATAAAAAAAAATTACCATTTTTTAACGATGAAACTTAATAACAATGGTAATTTCTTTTTTTGAAATTACTCAACCCCGCAAAAAAATAATGGTCGTCCCCAACTTGATTGAACTGAGTTCAGAACAATTGAGTTCGACACGGGTATAAGCATTGTACAGCATTGAATCAACTATCGACCAACAGTAGCGCTCAAAAGCGAGCTGCAGTCGCGTTCCTAACTTTCCATTCCTCGCAACTGAGTTCGACACGCCCATTGCTTAGCGCGACGTATGAACCAGAGCTAAGAAGGCTTTGCGGAGAACAAAGAAGAAAAACACACAAAGGAGTGGCCATACTGTTGAATAGAACTAGAAGAGAAAAGAGGGTTGATTGAATATATCGTTTACATTCAAAAATGAATGGAAATTTATACATGGCTTTTTTGTACGAACCACAACATAAATCTTTCCTGTTTTCATCGTCAAAACATCCGTTTAATTCAATTCACTAAACATTGCCGAAAACAAGGGATAAAGCTGCATTTCACAGTAAAGCCACGAAAATGACTGAACGATTGTTCAATCTCAGTATTTAATTTTCGACTCTTTCACGTTCGGAGCAGTTTTTGAAATTCCTGCTTACAAAACACTCGTGGAATTTTGTTAGGTAACGCAAACTATTGAAACAATTCAAAAACAGAAAACTCACATTGTCCGTTGTGGCTTTATGAAATTATGTTGTAATCTATTCCCGCTTTATGAGGTTTAACCTTTTCCGATTCTCGTATTCAATTTATTGTTTAAAAATACGTGAGAGAATCTTTCCTTGAGGTAAACTCTTTTTCGGAAGAACAGTGCAAACATCAGTTTATAAAGGATACGATATATAACCCTATCATGTTTTCGACACCATTTGGGTACAGAAATAGATGGGCGAACGAACGGATCAGTGAACGAAATTCAAGACATAACTAGGCCGGGAGAAGAAGCATCGGCGGTTTGTAAAACATTTCGTCTTTCACTGCCGAGGGAAAGTACATCTGCTATTGTTTCAGTTAAATCAGCCTTCATATTTTTGTCCGCCAAGTTCAGTCGGTAGACGGTTTATAAAAGATTCCTATCGGAAAATACACAAAGGTGTGGTTGCTTCATTTTATTAAACTTCGCATAAATAACCAAATGATGATAAAATGCAAATTTACTCCTGATATTGCAGAATGTATTTCCGGTTTCATGGGCAAAGTATCCGTTTTCTTCAATTTAGCTCACAAATGTTTATTAAGTGATTAATTACATTTTCATTCTGTCAAGTATCTTGAATTAATTTTCTTTGATATATTCACGATCCAGTTAGAGTCTAACAAAGTAAAATACTATCTTTGTCGCCTTTTTTCACCAGTTAACAAATAATTTCAATATTTTATCCGGCAGCGCAGAAGTTTTTGCCTGCTTTTCAAGGGCGGATATTTACAGGGCAGGAGTCCTCTCAACATAACTTTACATCGCATGTAAATTAAAATGTTTTAAGCTCTTGTTTCCACAAAATTCTGCTCGATGATTCAATTCACTCCCACTCAGGTATTTTCAGTCATCGCTACATCCGTTCCGTTTAATTCATTGTCATGACAATTTTCCTGTGCCCGACTTTCGCGTAAAACCTTGTTTCTATTTTTCCACTATGCAAAGAAAAAACAGAACTTCAATCTTGTGTGGTATCAAGCCAGACTGAGTCGAAAAGCCACGAATAATTTCGTTTTTCGAGCACGTCTTCGTCGCTTCGCTAATTAGCCATCTTTCAACAAGTAAACTGCTTTGCGATCCGATCCTATCGCGTGGTGTATTTGTTATTTTGAGTTAAAAAAGGACCAGAGATATGAGATACAAGTCAATCGCGGACGAATAAATCTGAAATATATTTTGAATTTTAAACGTAGGAGGGCTGAAATTTTTGGATGCACTGTTCAAAGTTTACATTTGATGTAAGCAGTTGTCTTGCTCTTCCGATTTTGTCTACTCCCAAAATTTGTGGAATTCCGCATGAAAGTCTTCTGCTGTTCTTAACCTCCTCGCCGAAAGGTCTCGAAAATTTTTTTTATCAAGGCAATCTCCACTTACTTCAAACTGCAGATCCTGCCAAAATAAAAGTGTAGTAGTGGTAGTTATATCTCTTACAGTGTCAAGCGGTTCTTTTGTTTGTAAATAAAAGAGACAAGAATGTTTTGAGCAAAAAGCGAATAGTTTATTTGACTTACCGCGGCTAGATAAAGAGGTCACGTGGTTAACTTAAGCCAATTAGATGCTGAAATTAATCAAACTTGTCACTCAAAGAAAATTAGACCCCTTGCCGACACTCGAACCAAACTAACCGAAAGATCAAAGATATTTGGTGGTGTTTTCAAAGATGAGGACTGAATCCAATCTAGTGTCGAGTTTATGGAGCCGCTAAGTGCAGAGTCTTGTTCACTTATCGCTGTGATTGGGGAAACGTGCGATTTTCGACTTGTCTTATGACAAGCGTTGATTCTGTGACTGTGACAACAGATTCACCGCCAAATGGCTCGCTTCAACTGTGTTTGGCTGGCTTTTATTGTACATTTATGCCTGTGGTTTTTCAAGCAAGTGGACTGCAGAGTTATTAATATTTATTCATCGACGGAGCCAGAAAGTGTTTTAGCTAATTTAAGTCGAACTGGCTGGACGAATTATGCTATCGAAACTTCAACCATTGACATTCAAACAACTCTTCAAGTTCTCTCTATTGATTCAACAAATGGCTTAGTGCGTATGATTCATAGACCAAACTGCGGGTTTCTACAGCTTAATCCGTTCACAGTTTATGTAGAGTCGTCTTCTATTTATAATTCTTCCGAAAGGGTTTTAAGACCACTGACTGTGTCTGTATTTGGTGAAAATTGCTTTAGAAAATCACAACGAAATCTGCCGCGGACAGCTCCGATCGGAACCCGTGTCCTGCGACTCAGAGACATCATTCTTCACACGGGAGAACCACTCATGAATCCAACATCGCTTAAACTTAGGAAAACGCCTTGGAGAAAGTATTTTAGAATTGGCGCCAAATCGGATTATCTAGTTCTTCGAAGATCTCTTCGTGAACTTCAAGACCGAGTGCTAGTGGTGGATTTAGTATTTCCGGAAAACGCGAAACATGGACGAAGAAATAAACAACCTCTTGTTGCCCGAGTTAAGTTGTTTATTGATAATCACGCTAATCGTTTTGACAAGAACGTACGGCGATTTCGTCGGAGGATACAACAAACGGCTCCACGATTCTCCAGTTCTTATTTAACGGCTCACATACGAGAAGATGCTAATGTAGGAACGAGTGTAAGTTCCATTCGAGCGGAAGATACGAACAATGGCAATGCTGGGAAAATTAGATACAATATGGAGGCGTCGCAAAATCTGCTCAGCCAGTCCTTTTTCCAGATCGACGCTGACAGCGGGTTAATTAAAACTACTGCTTCACTGGATCGCGAAAAAATGCCGATGCATTATTTTCGTGTGAAAGCCGAGTACGAACAGCACAAGTCGTTATACGCCGAGGCAGATCTGACGATTATTGTTGACGATGTTAATGATAATGCACCCAAGTTTGAAGCCTCCTCCTACAGTAAGTCTATACCAGAGGATATTTTCGTCGGTGATACCGTTCTTGATGTCCGTGCTCGTGATCTGGACACCGGCTCAAATGCAGAGATCCAATACAGCATCACTAACAATGGAGGTGTAAACAGTGTCTTTCGTATAGGCCAGAGCACTGGGTCTATAACTGTAGACAGAGCACTGGACCGTGAGAGTGTCCAGGAGTACTCTCTCACAATCCAGGCAAGCGATGGTGGTTCCCCACCTAAAACTGACACAGCTACTGTTCGAATAACAGTGACGGATGTAAACGACTGTGTGCCGCAGTTTTCAAAGAGAGAGTACACGGCCAAAATTCCTGAAAACACTAAACCTGGTCAACTTGTGTTGACAGTAAGCGCATCAGACAATGACCTTGGCAGCAATGCTGTGGTCGTTTACAGCTTCAGTAGTGGTAATGATCAGGGACTTTTTTCCATAAATCGCCTCAATGGACAGATCAAAGTGAGTAAGGAACTTAATTACGAGTATCTTCCTGTGCATATGCTATTTGTTACGGCACAAGACAAAGGTGAATATCCAAATTATAATGAAACTTCAGTGGAGATATATCTTGAGGATGTGAATGACAATGCTCCACAGTTTGTCAGTTCAGAGTTTCAAGAGTTGGTCTCAGAGCGTGAAAATGTTGGACACACCTTCACTCGTGTCCAGGCCTTTGACGACGATGATGGCACAAATAAGCAGATTGTTTACAGTGTAGTGGAGTCTAACTTGCCGTTCGGCATTAACCAGGACTCTGGCGACTTGTACCTCACCAGGAAATTAGATCGTGAGGTGGTCAATCGTTATGTTTTTCATGTCAAGGCTGAGGATAAAGGAAAACCTCCTTTAAGCAATCGAGCAAGAGTGACTGTAAATGTTGGTGACATTAATGATAACCCACCGAAATTCTCAAAGCCAGTTTATTATGAATCTGTAGAGGAAAATGCGAGGTTTGGGACAACCATTCTGCGTGTCACAGCTACTGATCCTGATCTGGGTCAAAGCAACATCATGTATACCTTTGATCAAAATTCAAGGTGTTTTAGAATATCTGGTAACACCGGTGTTATAACCCTTTCATGCCGCCTGGATTATGGTAAGACTAAGTTCTATTCCTTGACTGTCAAGGCAAGGGATAATCAATTGGAGAGCTCTGCTTTAGTGCGTATCAACGTGACAGATTCAAACACCCACAAGCCCATTTTCCAGCAAAGAATTTATCGACAAAGGATTAGCGAGGCTACTGCAGTGGGAGGCAGGGTTCTTGTAGTCAAGGCAACTGATAATGATCAAGGCTTGAACGCTAAACTCACTTATGCTATTAGGCAGTCACAACAAGATTTCACAATCAATCCTAAAACAGGCGAGATAACTGTTGCACAAACCTTGGATCGTGAAACATCAGCTCAGTACAGGTTCGAAGTGATTGCAACAGATCAGGGTACTCCGCAATTATCTGGAACTGCAAATGTGCATATTACAGTGACAGATGTAAATGACAACAAACCAAGATTTTTGCAGTCCAACTATGGGAAATCAATTTTCGAAAATGTACGCCCAGGTACTAGAGTGTTGCAAGTGTCTGCTGTTGATGATGACGAGGGCTCCAACAAGGCTATCATCTACTCTTTTGCTAGAGATGGTAAGTTTACTATTTTAATTTTCAGTATGATGTACCCACAATCTACATAGTGTATGTATTATTAAGTCTATCTTGTCCATACATTGTGTAAAAGGAAAAGCCAATGAAACCTCTAAAATTGCATTATCTAATGATCTAGTTTTTAATAGTAGTCAGTACCCCACTGCAGTGGTGTGTAGTTTTTGTATGTGTGGTATATTTGGTGTTGGTTTACATGACATAAACACAGAGTCTGAGTATAGTTTGTGCATGTCCACATGAATTATAGGGAGTGTTTAGGCATGTGGAAGCCATGTTTGATTGAACAAGTTCTGGTGACAAGTTAGTCCATTTGCCTCGAGTCTTAGTTTGAAGGTTAATACTACAGTGCAAATGTACTGACAGTACATACATGTTACCTATAAATGTATGTTTATAAGGTTATCTGTTAATATGCTAACCTTAGGTGATGGTGACGGAGCTTTCCAGATTGACAGCACTCAAGGAGTAATAAGAACATTGTTGTCACTTGATCGTGAAACAATTCCAGAATATGAGTTGACTGTGGTTGCTTCTGATAAAGGACGACCATCAATGAAGTCATCTGTGAAGGTCAAGATCACGCTAAAAGATGTTCGTGACAGTAAGCCAAAATTCGAAAAAGATCCGTACATTGTGCTTCTCAAGGAGGATGCAAAAGAGCGGTCTGATGTTGTGAGAGTCAAAGCTGTGTCCCAAGATCTTGTTCAGGGGGGTGCGATAACATACAGCATTGTTTCAGGAAATGATCCATTGATGTTCGTCATTCAGCGGGATGGTTTGATTCAGACCAGAACAAAGTTAGACTATGAAACAAAGTCCGAATACATCCTTAAAGTTCGAGCAACATCCTCGCCATTCTTCGTGGACACGAGAGTAAACGTAACGTTAATAGATGTTAATGACAATCAACCTGTACTCCAGAATTTCTTCATGGTGATCAATGTTAAGGATGATAACTTCCCAAAACAGCCAAACTTTAAAATCCCTGCATACGATCCAGATGTATCTGATCGTCTTTTGTATCAGATCCAGTCTGTCACTCAAGGCGACTGGGTATTTCTAAACAGAACAACAGGCGAACTTGTGATAAGTCCCACTGTACTTAATACCGGGAAACCAGTTACAATGGTTGTGCAAGTTTCTGATGGAAAATACTCTGCCAGGGCCAGTGGACGGATATTAGTAACATCTGTTACACCCCAGATGTTGAACAGCAGTTTAACCCTTGATATCTACGATGCGACAATTAGAGGATTCTTCGACTCATCTTATGAGGAACTTGTTGAGGGTATCGCAAATGTTGTGAATTGTGATCCGACGCAGGTCACATTGTTTGACATCGAATCCAAGATTATTAAGGCTCAGACTCGATTTGAGGATGATATTTCTAAACTGAAGATCTGGCTCACTATTTACAAGGTTGACATCAGTGGTAACCGCTTTGGCTTTTACGACCCTCAGTATGTTAGAGATTTGATCTACTTAAATATGGTGCAGATTGCCAAAAAAGCCAAACTGACTCTCCTTCCGTTCGAAGACACTCTTTGTGTCAAAGAGAGTTGCAACTTTCCACTTCTAGAATCTAGAAAAAGTTGCTTGTCTTACACTGACTTTACTGACAGATCTGATACCTACAGCTCCTTAAAGGTGGTTTTCCGTACAGTCAGAGTGCAAACTGCCTACAGGTGTCTTTGTGCCTCAGACTACCGTGGGAAAGATTGTGACACACCTTTAAACCTTTGTTATTCAAACCCCTGTCAGAGCAATGGGAAGTGTGTAAGCGTCGAAGCAAGTTACTCATGTGTTTGTAATCCTGGAAGGACAGGGGTGAACTGTGAGATAGACATGTCAAAGAGTAAATGCCCCACTGATGCAGAACCCTCGGAAAATCATCTGAAGTCAAACCCATGTAGGAATGATGGACTCTGTAGAAATTCTAAAGGGAGTGGCTTCTCATGTCAGTGTCATGATGACGATGCCATTGATGGATCTTTGTGTGAGCTGACAACACGTAGTTTCACAAAGGGATCTTTTATCGCATTTCCAGGTAAGTCTACATTGTGTTGTTCCAGAAAATATCTAAGCCCCTTCCTGGAAGGGGTTTTGTCTGACCCCCGCCCCCTTCCATCCCTCGGGAAGTTACAGTTTTGGTTCACTTTCCTTTAAAGAAGTTTGGCCGTTGAAAACCCCGTCCCCTTGTATAACCCTTCTTGGGGTGGGTATGGATATTTTCTGGAACCACACATTATTTAAGAAAAAGAAAACATGTACGTGTACCATGTCTTATTTGACAATTAGATTATGAGCTCAAGATGTCTATTGTGTGATAGTTGACAAGGGCACATTTCCAGGTAAGTTTACAGTACTTCGTGTTGTTTCAGAAAATGCAGTATATCCTTAGCCCTCGCATGGAGGGTTGGTGTGAAATCCCCTCCCATCCCTCTGGAAATTCCAGTTTGGGTTCATACTTTCCCTCCCCTTTTGATTTCCAATAAACCTTCTTGGTCTGGCTGTGGATGTTTTTCTGGAACCACACATTTTCTAGAAATGTTACAATAATGCTAATTGAGTTTTCCTTAGCTTGGTACAACACATTTGCAGATGCTTACTTGCAGATTTACAACACTTTTCCTTGGGTTTCTCCTGTAGCACTGAAGCAAAGATGGCGCCTAAACATCAAGTTGGAATTTGTAACCACAGAGCACAGTGGTTTGCTTCTGTTCAATGGCCGCTATGATGGTAAACATGACTTTATAGCTGTAGAGGTGTGGCAAGGACAAGTACGCTTTCGGTTTTCACTTTTCTCACAGACTGTTACCATTACGTCCAATGTGAATGGTGGTGTCATTGATGGCAAATGGCATAAAGTGGAAGTGGCCTTTGAAAACAGGGTATGATACCAGGTTTATTCCCTTAATTAAAGACGCACAATATGACACTATACAGCTGCACTACATTTTATGAGTAAATGCACATACTGTATGTACATCACAGATCAGCCCACGTGAAACCCAGTTTTCTCCATACAGTTATTTGAATAATGTGTATACACAATGTGGAAGGTGCGGTAGCCTCACAGTTAGGGCATTCGACTCCTGATCGAGTGGTCCAGGCTTGAGTCCTGGCCAAAGACATTGTGTTTTGTTGTTGGGTAAGACACTACTTGCACAGTGCCTCTCGCCACTCAGATGTCATTTATAAAAACAAATGAACAAACAAACAAATTGGTACTTCAAGTCTTTCTCTGCCTTGCAAAAAATCGAGACTCCGTCCGTGACAGCTTTGTGAAAAGAATTTGAGACTGCAAGATGCACATAACCAATAAAAAAATAGACTATGGGACCTGTTAAATTAGATGAAAATTTTGCATGACCCATGGGTTTTGAAGAACAATATTCGCTAGCCTGATATGGTAATTATAGTTATAAATTTGGTGCTCATACCAAAAGTACTTTCAAAAGTTGACTGTTCTTTATAGAAAGCAAAACCTCCAAAAGTTGTCAGTATTCTTCCTGAAAGTAACAGCTGCCAGAATGATTACTGTGAGGTGTGCAATGCAGCAGTTCATTTTGATATACAATGTAATACAGTAGTATTTTTGTGATCAAATTAAATGCAAAGTTCTCTTACCCTTTTAAATTATTGGACCAGATTCATTTATACACCTTGCACTTATTTTATCATTGCTTGTTGAAACTTGAAAAAATCCAGACCAATTGAAATATTCAAATTTTCCATTTGTACTGTTGGTAGATCAAAGATCATTACTGCTAAATAGTGTAATTAATTAAATTGATCATCCTGGACAGGAAGTAATAAAAGCAATTATATAAATTCGTTTAATTAAAGGATATTTTTGGGTATATAATTAATTAAACCTAAATTTTTTACAAGCTGTGAATTCCATGCAGGTCAAACTACTGTATCTCTCCCTGTTTGAAAACTGTTACATAAATAACGAAATGCCTTCCAAATGTTCTTTGATCTAGAATTTGTGTTTACATTTTAGTCAGAAAATGTTATTTCAGTGAGCTTTTATTTAGAATAACACAGGAATGGAATCTGGGTGTAAGTAGTGACAGATGTGTAAGGTATGTCACTTTTAAGGCCTATGTGTTCAGGCAAGCATTTAATCCTTGAGAGAGAGAGAAATCTAGAGAAAGATTAATCCCTTAGATAGCCATGTGTTTGTTTTGACAAGCTTTACTAGGGCATTTTTGATCTGCTATGTCTGATAAGATACATGTATACACCAAAAATAAAATTGTTTTGCGACCTGACTTGATTTCTTACAAGTGAAACATTTAGTACAATGTAACATGACTCCAGTTCCCTTAACACAAATTTATGTCATTTCAGCAGTTTTTTTCCTTTTTTCAAAATTTAATTTCACTTCAGTTGGGTGTCATGTGCCACTGAGAGCATTCTTAAATCTAGCAAAATATTGCCTGAAACTGATCAAAAATGTTATTAACTCTCATTTCGTCCTGTTGCACAGTTTATTCAAGATTTGTGAAAATATTATACATGAATAGAATGTAGGACATAATTAGGTACCATTAAGTGCTTGTCAATCTTTGAAATATTTTATCAAATAATGTGTTTTGCCTTACACTTTACATGTTTTTACAAGACTGAAGTAGGTGCATTCATTCTGGTGGGCTTTTTCTGTAAATGTACTTCAGTAGTTTTAAATTTAGTTATATTTGAGAAGATCATGATCAAGAAACAGACTTTGATTATGGTTAGAAAATTATAGCAGTCCTTTTGTACAATTTTGGTTAGCAGCGGTTTTAAAGTTAAAACTGTTTGATGCTTGAGCATTTGAAGTATTTTTCAGATTGAGTTGGAAGTTATATGTTTATCTTGGTGTTTGATTTCTGCCTCTCACATGTTGCTAGTTCAGGGGTTATCAGCACTAAAACCAGTGTATTTGTTTTCATTTGAAACTTTCCCTGTTATTTTTGTCTTAATTTAGAGTTGGTTTATATGGCAGTGTACAAGGACAAAAACACCAATGTTGTTGAAGATAAACTTAAAGGATTTGATCTCTGTTGATGTGGTGGCGAAAATAGCTCATTAATGTCTAACAAAATATTAGCATTAGCTAACAGGCAATCTCAAAGTTGATTTCAGATCTTGCTATCATAGATGTTTGGGTGGTTTGTTTAATCATTGATGAAACATTGCATTAGATCTCTATCTGAAGATGAGTGCCCAAGAATTCATGCAATGAAATTTAATCCAAGTTCAACATAAAGATGTCTGTTCTACGTGACTGCATGCAAGGTCCAAGAAAGCATTATAAAGTGTGCTGCTATCGGTCCATTTCATGATCCAATGAATCATATTTCATTCCTTGAAAGCTGAGTGCTGTAATTTTCATCATATTTTGGATTGGACTGTTAAGGTTTTAAAGACAGGTTGTCGCATGGTGCAGAATACTTAAGTGTTTGTCCTATTTTGTCTGCCTATTCAATGTAGGTCACCGGTGGCAAATTAATGAAGAGTGTGTTGGGTTTCCTGTGTATTTACAGCCATCCAAAGTTGATTTTTGTAACTTAATGAATGCACATTTTTCACTTGTCCCAAAAAATTGGAAAGTTGACCCTAGACCCCAGTCTCAGTCACAAAAGGTGAGCCAAGTGGCCCATAAGGCTGGCACCTGAAGTAGCATGAAGCGGCTAACCTGAGTATTTCTACTCCCCTGGATGGAATGCTAGTCCATCACAGGGTAACCCCTCAACATTAAATCCACTGGTACCCATTTACATGTATATACCTGAGTGGTGAGAGGCACTGCAAGAGTTAAGTGTATGACCCAAGAACACAACACAATGTCCCTGGCCAGGACTTGAACCAAGACTGCTCAATCAGCCATTGAGTGAACTAGCCTCAAGGCCACCACACTTCCAGAATCCTCAGTACAAAAAGCCCTCCAGAAATACACATGTACCCATCCTCCATCAATGTAATGGCTTTTCTAGATGTTTCCATAGACTTTTCTATTCAGGAAGCTAAATTGTACGATAGGTACATGTGAGGCTTCTAAATAATGCAGCACAGGTTAGATTAAAGCCTGAGGAGAGATTTTGCTGAGCATATTGCTCAAGGCTGAAGGGTTTGTTATTTAAACATGTTGTTGTCATCCAGAGGGAAAAAAGGCAGGAAAAGATTACTAAAGAGTTAGAAACAATCATAAAAGAATTTATGCGGTAATATACATCCAATGTACTTTTTGCTACTCCATCGCAGGGCTACCCCCAGCTTTAAAGTAGCCAGTAATCGTTTATACACCAGGGTGGAGAAGAGAGACACTGTGAGGGTAAAGTGTCTTGCCCAAGAACAGAACACAATGTCCCCAGCTAGGGTTGAACCCAGACCACTCGATCTGGGGCCACAGCACCTCCCTGAAACACTTCTAACTGGAGTGGATTATTTTTCTCTAGACTGGAATTATCATTGTAGACGACTGCAAACTGGCAGTAGCACTGAATTTTGGAACAAAAGCAGCGTCATTCTCTTGTGCTGCAGCCAAGCAGCTGCAAGGAAAGGATAAAACAGAGACATACAGGTGTGTGTATTTCCATTTCAACCATTTTGAAAAATCCAGGAATTGGTTAGTGTAAAACGCAGACTGCAGACTGCACTATGTGGAATGGGAATAAAATGCATACTAAGGGTAAAATGTAGACTGCACACTTTTCAACTGAATCATTGTGCCATTTCCATCACTGAGAGCTACATGTAGCCATTAACAAGCAAACTGAAGCATTATTCCTGGAGGCTAACCTGAGTGATATTCAGGTTAACAGGAGTGATATTCAGCAAAACTGGGGCGCTATGCAGGCCGACCGGAGCGCAGAATTTCATTACAATTAGTCTGAATAACCCTTTTTACTGTTAGAACTCAGTAAAGGAAAATACCACCATATGTACGTAAAAGTCTGCAGTCTGCATTTTACCCTCAGTCTTCATTTTACCCCTGGTTTGCAAACAGCCGTCTGCAGTCTGCATTTTACACTGATCAATGTAGGAATGGCAAATCTTTGTACATACATGTTTCTTGCCTACATCTACATCTAATCATACCATTTTTGTATGCTTTGGTGGCATGTAAGGAAAGTTTGGTCAGGCCTGATGGTTCGTATCTTGGCAAGAGCTAGTCTAGCCAAAACTTCCATGGCAAGACCAAAGAAGATCTGCTATGGAAACTGGAGGGGGGTGGGGGGGATGGGGGGAGAGATGGAGGTTATGGCACTCCTTGTAATGGTCTACATAGGGAGGCTCTGCCTGAAGGGGGTACCTTTTTCAGGCTTTAGGTTTATAAAAGGGTAGGGATTTCACAAGTTGAGGTATATGAAAGGGTAGGGAAATCTGTCACTTAGTTACTTAAATTTAAGTATTTCGAACAGACGCATATTATGGCTGTGTCATTTAATTTTCTATGCACTACATGAAAATGACAAGAAGATTTCCTTTTTCGGTGTGATTGATTCATAACATGGGCCAGGTATGAGAGTATGTGAAAGGGCACCTTTTTTCAATTAAAGGCACATGAAAAGGGTACCTTTTCTGTCAAAATGGTGCACAAAACGGTAAGGGGTTGGACCTAGGGGCAGGGTGTGGCAGGGTCTTCCAAGTAGTATTTTCTAAAGTACTACTTGTTATGGCCTCGTACATATGTACATTACACTGGTGAAAAGCAAGTTCTCAGTGCAAGCAGTCCTTTGACTTCCTACATGTAAGTACTTCAATGGGTGCTTTGTTCAACTAACATAATACTAATACAGTGTACTTATTTTTTTTTTTTTTTGAAGCTCACTGGATCTCACTGGCCCACTGTTGCTTGGGGGGTTACTGCAAATACCAGTTGACTTTCCTATCCAGTACCAACACTTTATCGGCTGTATTAGAAACGTCTACATTGATCACAAGTTTCTAGACCTGAGCCGTCCGCTGTACAAGAATGGAACATCAGCAAAGTGCAAAGCCATGGGAGATACCTGCTCTTATAAACCTTGCCAACGAGGCAAATGTGCCAACATTCTTGGAACACGGCAGTGTACATGTCCGCCGGGTTATGGTGGAAGTCGTTGTGAAACAGGTAATCAAGAGGCGCATTGAGTTAATAAACACATGCAAGTCACATGTTGTTGAGGTGAAAATGTGGCACCTTTAACTGAGCAATAAACATACATTTAAAGGGGCTTAATCAAGGCATTTTGAGTGTTTTTTTTTTTTTGGCTGTGTACAAAATAGTAGTCTAGGATAGAAAAACGCCAAAGAGATAATAATAAACCACAGAGGAACAAGCATGGCTAAGGATGGAGAAGATTAACACAGATTACAAACGATGAACTTGAAAAATTTAGGCTAAACTTTTCAAGTTGCGGAAACCCGTGACGTAGCTCCTTTATTCTTTGATGCTGGTTAGTATCAAAGGATCGGGCAATTTTCAATTGGATGATACAGCTAGACAAAGTTATGTACATTGAAGGCAAAAAACCAGCTCAGTTGTGCTTACCAACTTGAATTCTGAAGTGGAGGACTTAAACTTGAAGCCTCTGTGTTTCAAGTCAAAGGCATGTAATAATTATTTTACGGACAAATGCAAGATTCAGTCGTCATGGCATGCTCATAAGTTGCATTGCCACCCTAAAAACTAACTCACATTGACTTGCTACATCTTTCTTGTTTGACAGTTATGAAATTAACCGAGCGGTTCTTAGGCCAGAGCTATAAACGCGTGCCTTACACAGCAACAGTTACACTTCCATGGAGTTTCTCGTTGAGATTCAGAACAGCGAAGCCATCGGGCACCTTGGTTGAAACAACATTCTCTTCCTCGTCATCTGTGCTCAAGGTAGGTTTTCATGTAATATATCGAACACGAAAGACCGTGTTTGACCACGTTTCCAAACACCGAGAAGAGAGTTGTGAATACGACGAGTAGCGGAGTATTTTTGACGAACTTCGAGGTGTTGGGAAATGTGGTCAAACACGGTCTTTCGTGTTTGATAGATCTTCTCAATAGAAACTAACCCTAAGGAGAAAACGGAGAAATAAACTCGTAGAAATCTATGCTAATTAATATCAGATATCCAAGAATTACACCGTCACCGTCATGATTTCCTTTGTTTAAAATTGATGTATTATTGGTTTGAGAAAGAGTTATCAGTTCCCCAATCTGTATACTTTTAGTACACACTTAGCGACTACAAAGCTACCTGCGTTCTATCACGAATGCCGTTCTCTGATTGGCCACGTTACTCACATTTATTCTGGTTTTTACGATAACTTCAGAAATTCTCGCGCGCTTATTGGCTAATTGTCATTGTCAAAAGGCGGACAGACACATGGATTTATAATTTATGCGATGCGGCACCAAGCGAGAGCGGACAACTTGACAGTTTGTTATCGTAAAAAAACAAATTGACGTCAGTTTTTCATACGTCTGTCCTGTCATTGAGAATGAATTTTGTCATAACATTCTGCGGATCCACTCGGCTATTGCCTCGTGGATCCACAACACAAAGATGTTTGATTTTTGCTATAAATAAAAATACATCACATTGTAAGCCCTTTTTTACTGGGTCTTTTGTAATTATTTTCATTTAATTCTGTGTTTTTAAGGTGGTCAATGGAAAACTTATGTACAACTACAACGAATTACTAGTTCTGCAACTTCCTCACATAGCCGTTAATGACACCAGATGGCATCATGTGAACATATTGTGGACCGACTCTTCCCTTAACATCACAGTGGACTATATCTACTCAATAGGAGTTGCCTCATCGAACGGGAAAGATCTTGGAAGTGTCAGCGAGTTTTTTATTGGAGCAAGAAAGAATTCTACAACGTCTACTGTGTTTGGGGGATTTAGAGGCTGCATAGAAGGTTTGTGAACAAGAATTTTTTTAACAATAATAAACTTTATTTTTATGCAATATTACAGCTAGCTAAATTACTTTCAATACTGATATTTGCACAACTAACAGTGCAATACAGCAACTTGAAAACTTGCAATACAACACAGCTACTTTACACTACTTGCAACACTTATACATTGTGTTTTATATAGCTACTTTACACTAAAATTGTACGATACAAATACAGCTACATTACACACTATGAAAGATACACTGGTTAATTATTAAACGAACCCCCCCCCCCTCCCTCCCTCCCCAAAAAAGAGGTGTCGATGATTTTAAAGAGAACCCATTCAAATCCTTGTCATTTTGTTTGTCTCCAGGTGTTTTTATAGGCAGTAAGGAAATCAACATTAATGCGGGTGTAAACCACAACACTGCACGTGGGTGTGAAACTCAGATGCCGAGTCACTGCTTTTCCAACCCCTGTCCTAGCTACAGCACATGCCAAGAGGAGTTTGATTCCTATAGGTGCGTGTGTCCCACGGGATATGTCGGCAAGCACTGTGTGGATGTGTGTTCCTTGAAGCCCTGTCGGCATGGGAGATGTGAGAAGACCGACACACAGAGAGGATTCCAATGTGTTTGTCCAAAGCAGTACACGGGTGAGAGACAATTGGATAACAGTTAAATTCACTTGGTAACAAGGGGTGGGGAGGGGGGTACTCATTACAGCCACGACGGCAACGGCGACGAGAAAGCCACCACCGAAAGGTTTAATGAGTAAAACAATGTCTGTGCACGTGCGTTATACATTGTTGTACATTTCTTTGCCG
Organism: Orbicella faveolata; assembly: GCF_042242905.1. Taxonomy (NCBI): domain Eukaryota; kingdom Metazoa; phylum Cnidaria; class Anthozoa; order Scleractinia; family Merulinidae; genus Orbicella; species Orbicella faveolata. The sequence goes on from NW_028301569.1 coordinate 5,907,872, forward strand.
TCCTCTGCACGACAGCAACATGAAATAACTATTTCTTTCGTATTTTGGAGAAGAACGACAGCTGCTACTTTTTCGTGTTTTCATTTGGAATTGAACGCTGGCGTTACGTATTTAGCTCGAAAAAGTTGTTGAGACCAACAGGCCCACTGAATAGATCTATGGTGGAAATCATACCACTGGGACATACTCGTAGATACGGTGGAAATTCTCTAAACAGGGAGTTTTTACTCTACGTATGTATGCATAACGAAGGCTGTTCTAGTTTTGTGCTTTCATATTTGTCAATATTACAATCACTTACACTAATCTTCATTTTACAATCGTTAGTATCTTTTCTTGAGAAATTTTGCCAACAGAGAACTCAACGCAGTGTATTGTTTTAAGATCAGTTTTCAATTGAGTGTTTTGAAACCAAAACCGGTTAACCAATCACAAACTAAGCTAAGGTAAAGGTGAAGTCTGCATACGAGCCAAGTGACGCATCAGGCCGGAGCATATCCTGGTTTCAGTAGCATGAAGCGACTAGGAGTATTTCTACTCCCCCCTGGATGGGATGCTAGTTCATCGCAGGGTCAACCCCAGCATTAAGTTCGCCGGTACCTATTTATACACCAGGGTGGAAAGAGACACTGAGAGTAAAGTGTCTTGCCCAACAACACAACGCAATGTTCCCGGCCAGGGCTTGAACTCGGACCGCTCGATCCGGAGACGAGCGCACTAACCATGAGGCCACCGCGCCTCCCCCAATCAGAAACCAAGGATTGGATTGTCTGTGTCCGTAATCACAAACAAACGACACAGACAATCTGGACAGTGAACCAGTCAAAACTTGAAGCAGATATATGTAGCTGATGGAAAGCGCGGGAAACTTCGTGCAAGCGAGTCACGATTGGTTTTACATGGACTTCTGAATGGATGACAAAGTGGCGCAATTTTTTTTTTAAGCCAATCGCGTAGCGTAGGAAATGCAAATCTCTTTCAATTCTCAGCTGATAACCGCTGTATGGCGCTCCAAATGCATGATCATGAAATCGTAATGCTGTTACTAACTTCAATCTTTCCCCAGGTGAATTTTGTGAAGTTCGTATGGAGATTCCGTGTCGAGACAAGTTCTTTGGAGCTTCAAGCATTGGAGTCTGTGGTCCGTGTCAATGTGCGATTGGAATGAATCTAAGCCCTGTTTGTAATAAGTCCACCGGAGAATGTTACTGCAATGTAAGAACTAAAGACTTCAGAGATTATGTGCTACCTTAATACCAGATTGAACATCAAGAAACAGACATTTGTAGTGTTAAACCTAATACCCAATGAACGCCGTTCTACCTTTTGAATAAGTGGATTACACCCTAGTGTGTGACCATTCAAATGAAAGCTATTGAGCCTTCACTTTCATGTGGTACTGTTTATTATGCTTTACAACGTGGTTCTGACTTTTTAAGTCTGTGGATGAAACCCTAGTGTGTGACCATTCAAATGAAAGCTATTCAGCAGTACTTTCATGTGGTACTGTTTATTATGCTGTACAAGGTGGTTCTAACTTTCAAGTCTGTGGATAAAACTCTAGTGTGACCATTCAAATGAAAGCTATTCAGCAGTACTTTCATGTGGTACTGTTTATTATGCTGTACAAGGCCGTTCTACCTTTCAAGTCTGTTGATAAAACTCTAGTGTGTGATCAGTTAAATGAAAGCTACTGAGCAGTATCGTCTGGTAAATAAATTTTCTTTGTTGTCAACTCTAGTATTCTTGGTAGTGAAAGCTGCAGTAACTTAGTGACTTTCTTACTTTTCAGCCAAAATATTACCGCAAGATTGTAAGCTACAGATACTCTGGTGGCAAGAGTACTCCAGAGTTTAGTGACGGCTGTTTCAAATGTGATTGTGAAGCAATTGGTAGCACTGGCGAATACTGTGCTGTAGAGGGTGGGCAGTGCCCTTGCCAAGAAGGTCACAGTGGAGCTAAAAATGTTGTTGGTAGACGTTGTAATGCGTGTGAAGACAAACAGGGCCAGATTGTGAACGGCAGAGGATGTGTCGGTGAGTATATTAAGTATATCTGCTTCACAGCTGTTAGTTAGGTTGTTACGGTGTCACGCAATGCTGTTTATGGTCCCTCCCACTGTTCCCTCCCACCATTTGGGAGAGGTCTTGTGTGACACCCGTGACCAAAGTCTACCTCATGTCACATGCATGTGAAGTTGTTTCAACTTATTTTGTGTTGTGTTTTTAATTTAGTCATAAACACGTCGTGTCCGAGGTCATTTGCAGAGGAAATATGGTGGGGAAAAGCCGCATTCGGTAAAACGGCAGAGGAAAAATGTCCGTTTGGATCTTCAGGTTTGTAGATACACTGTGATGTCATTTTGCCTTGGTGGTGTTTTCTTCTCCAGTGTTAGAATGAAACACTTAAGTCGGTTCACAGGTGATGTGGTACCGAACTCCGGTGGACGAAACTCTAGTGTGTGACCATTTACTTTAGATGAAAGCTTTTAAGAAGTACTTTCATGTGTTGTTATGTTAAGTTGTTTGAAGTCTTTGCATGACACCTAAGTAAAATGTTTAAGAATTTATACCTTTCACATTAATTCTTGGGAGTTAACTTGTTAAACACTATTTTGTTTTGTAGGAGTAGCAACTCGGGTGTGTGACAAAGACGATGGCTGGCAGAAACCAAGCTTACTGGAATGTGCTTCGAACTCGTTCTTAGCATTACAGGGAAGGGTGAGTGTCTGCATTTCTACGAGTGGCTGTAATTTCTTTGGCTTTAGTTTTATGAGAGCTTGTTTTTATTTGCCTCTCAGCTTGCTGAGAAGGAAACGAAGGCAACAACAACCTCTAAATGAGCTCTCAATTTATCTTACACTAGAAATATGTCAGAGATTTAAAGCCCCAAAATTACAAACTTATGACGTAGCTCGTCAAAAATCTGTCTTGTGTCGTGATTGGTTGTTATTTGCGTGCGGAAATCTGTCACCTAGCAACAACCATTCAGAACACTTCACCGATCTTTAAGCATAGGTCATCAGTATCCATTTTTTCGGGTCGAAAATCATTCGTGTCACGAGAGCGGGAAGAAAACTGAACGGTTGAAGAAATATAGCTGTCGACTCCGTTTACAGCGTTCTGCGCTAAAAAACGAAACTGCGAAAACAACAATTTTTTTCCTTGTCGATAATCTTTCTTTTTGGCGTATTTTTTTCTCCTTTTGCTCAACAAACGTAGAGATTCCAACATGTTGCTGGGTAGTTTTGTTATAGCTATAGCCATTGCGACGGCGCTGTATAATTTGTGCGAATTATTGCTTTTGAAGTATACGCCTTGTAGGAGTTGGTTCCGTCAATTCTTCTTTCCCACACCCCGCCTTAAAACGTGTGTTTTAAGAAAGGCAGCAACGTGGTTAGCAATCTACACTGGACGCCACAACAGAAGTTATCAAAAACTACAGAACTGACAACAAAATTCAGTGTCCACATCCCTCGGAGTTATTCCCGTCCTGCAGCCGCCGGGCTAGTCCCACCTTTCCCCCTGTCGGTCAAATACCCGCTGGCAGACCACCTTTAAATAACTGGCGTGTCTTTTTTTCAGTTGAAAAATCTAACATCTGGCGTTGTAAACTGGGAGCCTGATTTTGCCATTGGCTTAGCGCGGAGGTTAGATCTTGCTATAACGTTTTCACCGCGTCTCTACGCAAAGGACATCGACATTGCCTTGAAGATTATCACAACGCTGTTTGATTACGAGAGCAAGCAGAACTCCAGCACACTCGTCTCGGCGAGGACAAAGGAGTTTGCAAAGGTAAGAAAATGGAAGCCATGTAACCCACTGTTTTCAGTGCCCCGGAGATATCAACATTGAAATTGTAGAAACGTGGTGAGAATCCCAACTTTTGAGAGACTGACCAGTTGGCTATTTATGAAGCGCGAAGGAATTGAATTCGGGACCACCAAACTCATATCCATCAAGTGGCAGGGCTCAAGAGGATTAGAACCCGGGACCTGGGGATTACATGAATCCAGCGCCTTAAGCGCCACGCCGTCTCCGCTAAATACGAATACGAAATAACGATTTGTCGCCGAACACGGCGACAAATTTGTCTCACAACACATGAAGCTATTTTTGCGATGTAACAAGCTACAGTACTTCAAAATTGAAGGAAACCATAAAATGATAAACGTCTTGGACCGAAATCCTCAAAGAAGTGTAAGTAAATAAATAAAAAAGAAAGAAAGAAGAATATTGAGGTTGGGGAAGTTTGGGACGAACTACGAAAGACGAAGTTCAAGAAACTTTGCATGGTATTTGATGTGTTTTTGCTTCGTCATAGTTTTGTTTTGTTTGTTTTCGCAGATTCTTCTTCTGTCCGCCAGTATGCTGTTTAGCTCAGACAACAAAGATGTTTGGGATGTTGTTCAACAAGTAAGAAAAGAATATGACAATATTCTTGTTTTGTTTTTCCCGGTTGTTTAAGCGGAGTATATCAAAAAATGGCAAGAGCATGAATTTAGAGCATGCCTTTTGGGCCAACATTATCGTAAGATTGAAAAGCAAAGAGTATATTAGAAAATGCAACATCAGCATTAATTTACAGCTCACCTTTTAGACAAACTTGATTGTAAAATTGAATGTCAAGAGATTAAATTTCATTCTTTACAGCATTCCCAAACAAATTGTATCACATGATGCTATTGCTCAATACCTTTCATTTGAATGGTCGCACACTAGAGTTTCTTCAAAGTCTTTTAAGTTAGAGCTACAGTCATGCAAGCAAACAGGAATTGCAGCGAGGTCCGTTATAAAAGAACAGGACGGATTATTGGAGAGAGATGTTAAACACATCTCCATTTACGGTTTTGAAACCTCAGGATTTTATTTTTCTTTGAAATTCCACAGCACTCTGCTGGTACTGCTGATCTTCTAGAACAGATGGAAAACTTCAGCGGCAACTTAGCCAGGAGTCTGCCATACTTAAAGAGAGATTCTCACCGGTACAGACGTTCCACCGAGAACATCTTGCCACCTTACACGATTATCACACCCAACATAGGTGAGAAAAATAATCTATCTCTGTTTTGACTGGAGTTTATTAGGAATCTCAAACGTTAGAGAGTTTAAGTAACTATCACGGCGACGCCGAGGACAACGTCGATTAAAAAATGAACTTGTATTTTACCTACGAATCTCGCGATACTCTAAAGTCATTTAGTTAGTTTCTCTGTCGAAACTCTCTCGAAACTGAATTTATAAAATAACTGAGCTACTACGCGCGCTCTCATTGGTCGATAGGTGTGTTTAGAAGAGAGTATGGAAACACGGTTGTGACGTTTTAGATTCGCGCGTATTTTTGAGAATTATTTAATAAAAGCAATAGGGCACTTTTTCCGTGTTTACATAGCCTCATCTAAACACTCGGGGGTTGAGAGAATTCTCGAAAGTTACGCAAACCCTCGACTACGTCTCGGGTTTACATAACTGTCTCGAATTCTACGAACCCTCCTCGTGTTTAGATGAGGCTATGTAAACACGGAAAAGTGTTCTATTACTTAGATGGAACATAGCGATAAAATTGAAATAGAACGTTTTGGCTCGTTCATATCCTCCGCGCTTCATATTTGCTTGCCATCTCGACGAACTGAAGACAAACTGGAGGGTCTGTAGACAGACTTTAACTAATCTCCGTTATGTCTTTTTTCCAGTTATGGAGCTGCATCCAATTTTTGTCAAGGGATTTTCAGGCTTGTCTTACCCAGCAAAAACTGACCTTTACAGTGACGCTCCGCACAAGATCTGGCGCAATATATCCAACAGAATCGACCTTCCCATTAATTTCTTCCAAGGCGTGAAAGGTACGTTTGGGGTATGAGAGGGTGTTCTTTGCGATGTCGAATGTTCTCGCTCTTACAGATCATGGGAAAAATTGGAGGGGGGCGGGGGATACTTGTTTTGTCAAAAAGGAGGACTGTAGGATGATTCTAATGGAACGAACGATCCGGGCTCCAGCCGTGGCCTGGTGAGTTTTGGGAAAAGCACTCTCACAGTTCCTCTCCACTGGAGGGTCCTAATGAACTGTCGAGACAACCTTTCAAAATCACGAGGGAGAAAGGAGGGTTGATAACTTGCGATGGATGGACTATCGAGACAAGCTTTTCTTTTCTAATCAGCATTGTGAGCGAGAAATACAAACAAACAGATCATTTTTTCAGATACGCAAAACCCATGGTGTTTCCTGCAGGGAACTTATTCTAAAACGTTCCACGCCAATATCTCCTTGACAATAAAGAGACTCATCGATGTTGGATAGTCTTGATGTTAACGACAATTTTATTGACTTCTGCTTCAGATATAGAAAATAACATTGGAGTCGGTTTCATGATAATAAAGAACATTGGAGACTTGCTGCCCAAGTCGTACGCTGCAAAAATCAGGTTAGCTTAGTTCAGTTCTGGCAGTCTCTCTGTCACGCAGCGCCACGCTCCCGAGAGCGTAGTGTAGCGGGACAGAGAGAGGGTGGTTTTCATTTTCCATTTACGCTAATCTAATTCTGTTGTTCATTTTTCACCAATTGTTTTTTTTTTTTTAGCGACTCCAAGTACAACGTGGAAGTCAGCTCTGACGTCATTTCTGTCAAGTTACCACAAATGGACAACGTGCCTTTAACAAATCCAATACGCATCGCTTTTGCCAACAGATTGGTAAGTTATAACCAGGTAACCGGTTTTTGCACGCATGCATAAATTACGGAAGATTGCTAAAATGGAGCTTATTCTTGGTACAAACATTAAAAGAAATTTCTCAAGCTCGGAACTGCGAGACTTGAAATAGAGACAGCGAACTTTTTGTTTATTAAATTAAACGCTTTTTTTTCATTTGTAGGTTAATCGTTCATCTTACATCTGTGTGCATTGGAACTATTCAGTCCCGTGAGTATAATCTTATACAACTGTGAGCTTTTGTGACGTTTCATTGTCTGAGTTCCTGGCTTAAAAACTCAGGCTCGTCCACACTACGCCGGAGAAGTTTGAAAACGGCGTTTTCACCCTGAAAACGTATCAATTGTTTTCCGTGCAGACCTTGCCGGGGAAATTGAAAACGCAACCATAACTGGTCATTTTGGATTTGTGTTTGAGCAAAACTTGGTCAGGGAAATCACGTGATTATCGTGTCGCCATCGTTTTCGCAAAGCTCCGTTTTCAAAATGTTTTCCGTCCACACTAAAACACAAAGCCGGCGTTTTTAAATTCCTCCCATTGGAAAAGCGTGTTTTCCTGACGGATCATTGTGGACGCTTGGCCCAACTGATTATGTTTTTACGTCACTGCAGAAACACACGTGGGGGTGGATGGTCAAGCGACGGCTGTGAATTGGAGACATCCAACTTGACACACACTGTCTGCTCATGCGCACACTTGACGGCGTTTGCTGTGTTGTCTGATTTGAATCTTCAGGTATGATTGAATGTAGTTTGTATATCTATATTACCTTTTACTCGCAGGATGGTGAGAATGTGTGGTATAATATTCGTTTTGGATAAACTCATGTTTTACAGTCCCTGGCGTAGTGTGGTTTCGTTCGGTGGAAACCACCAGAAAGGAGCGATCATTTTGAGTTGGATTGAGAGGAAATGGCGAACTCCACGCCTTCCTGCAGTCCGCGTAACGCACTTTGAATTCTTGAGAGAGAATTTAAGACTGTTTGGAACTTTTTTTTTTTTTTTGACTGGCTAAACCTGAAAAACCGCCGCTATCCATATCGCTCCCTCTGCATCACTGTTGTGAACGCGCCCACCCAAAAAGAATCCACAAATATCATTCCTTCACTCTTGCCGCTGCAAATTATTTTTTTTTGTCAGAGGAGAAAATTTGTCTGCATCCTAACACGAAGGTGTTTTCTTTCTTTTATTGCAGTATCCTGAACAAGCTGCCTTCGCTATGCGGCTGGTTACTTATATTGGCATTGCAGTCTCTCTGGCCTTGCTACTCGCAGCGTTTATCCTATTTTTATGCCTAAGGTAAGTTGCTTTTTGGCTGTTAATTTCATTCCTGTTTCAGTCCCCCCCCCCCCCCCCCCCTCTTGTCTGCGATTCGATATGGAAAATCCAATTCTGAAGGCGTTTGCTCCGCAGAGTTCCGCGCAGTTCTAATTGGCTTTTCCTTACGCGCCAAAACTCGTTGCCATGCGACAGCCAATCAAAGACGTTGCAGGGATTCCATCAGAGCTATGTCAATGCCATATAATTTTTCGCTTCGAATCTCACACTTCTCCTACGGTTGAATCGAGCGAGTTAAGCAGATGGCTGTTTTGGCTAGTGCGATGAGTTTGGTGTACCAGACCAGTGCTTAGAAAAGGACTGCAGTAAGCTCCTTCATCTTAGTGGCTCAATGTTTTGTCTTCACAGAAAACTGAAGAGTAACTCTGTGACCATCCACAAGAACTTGATCGTGGCTATTTTCATTGCGGAGTTGACCTTCCTCATGGGAATAAACCGGACTGGAGATCAGGTAAATGCGTTGTTAAAGCAACTTTATTTTCGGTTTCGTTCTATAATTTTCTTTTTCACAGATGTGAATATGTAGTGAATCAGGGTGATAAGTCCTAAAGAGAAACCTATGATCTAACTTCGGTTGTATTTTGTTTTTTGCAGAGAATCTGCAAGCTGATTGCCATTGTGCTGCACTACTTCTTCAGCGCATCTTTTTCGTGGATGTTCGTCGAAGGACTGCACATGTATCGCAGGCTCAGAGAAAAGAGAAACATAGACACTGGCAAAATGTCCTTCTATTACTTCATGGGGTGGGGTAAGTCACGACAGTGTCTTAACGCATTGAGATGTCACCATACTGTGTTGATATCGACTTGGCATTCAATACGATGTTATATCTAATGGAGGAAAGAGGAGAGATAAGACTTAAGTCTTTTCAAATTTAAGTTGAGAAATGTTTTGGGAAATGAAGCTATTTGTACGTTTAATAGGTTAATCTGTTTTGTTTTGTTTTTTTGTTTGTTTTCAGGATGTCCTGCAATTGTAGTGGGAATTTCTGCTGGTCTGGCGAGCGAAGGTTACGGCAATAAGAGATTGTAAGTCAGCTATTTTACATGCTTATGTCACGTTTATTTTTCTTTTTTTTTTTTCCTTAGAGAAGTGCTTATGAATCATTCAGCTATGTAAAGTTTCTGAGAACGGCCATGGTGATTCATAAAGCACTTCTCACTTATATGAGCAAAAAAATATTATTTCAAAAAATTAATGTGTTAACAAGCTGTATTTTGAAGTCGAGTTTTATCATTTCTTTCAGTTGTTGGATGTCGACGGACGGAACTCTCATCTGGACTTTCACTATCCCGATCATTATAGTTGTAACAGTAAGTTATCATAGAGCTAAAACTGATCTCGGTTTTTCAGTTTCGTGTCGTAAAACCAAAAGCAATCGCAACGTCAACACCACAATGAACCAATGGGAACATGAGGCAAATATAGGTAACTGGTACCAAGCGCGGGAAAATGTGTGTGACCAAGCCGCGGTTGGTTTTTGTTTGCATGTGATTGGTTGAGCTGGTACATCGTAACACCACAATGAACCAATGGGAACTCAAAGCAAATACACGTAACTGGTGCAAGCGCGAGAAAAGTACAGTGCGAACAAGTCGCAGCTGGTTTTGGTTAGCGTATGAATGGTTGAGCTGGGGTGGGTTTTTTTCTTTTCATTTGAATCACGGAGTGGAGTAAAGCAAAATAAAGCAAGTTTGAATCATTGTTGACACTCAGTTGCAAACCGCTTTTGTTTGGCTAGCAATAAAATAAAATGACTTGCAAGGTTTGTTACGATTGACCAAAACTGAGGTGCATGTCAATATTCACAGGTTTAGGAAATTGTCTCATTGGGAATCGTATACTTGGACAACATTTGATTTCATGCCATCCTGACGAGTTTGAAACTCGGAAAATTCGAGTTTGATGGTCGTGATAATTCTTTTCTCTCCTCGAACCTCGCGATAATCCAATGTGCAGTTTGAGTGTGGGAAGTAACGAATGATTTCATTGTGTTTGTGAGTGACGTGTGCCTGGACTACAACGAAGTGTCCGCTTATGGGAGGGGCTGTTAGCGAAGGGTCTCTCGTGACTACCAAGTAAGAGCTCTTGTACAAAGAGAGCTGTTTCAGTGCCTAACTTCTAAGATATCTGACTTAAAGAGTTTTACCAAAGTTAATAGCGAAAAATGGTTAAGAAACCTGGCAAAGCTCTTTGTTGTATGTTTTTGTTGGCTATTTTGGGGTTGATCCTGCACAAACCTTGAAAAATACAGAGTGGTTTTGTGTGCTCATACAACGAACCAAGAGAAGCATTGCGATTGTGCAATGCATGCATAGTCAATGAGCATAAAACAAAAGATGTGCAGGGTCAAGGACCTTCCAACATAAATCTTAGCTTGTTTGTTTGCTTCTTTGATGTTTACCGGGCTTCTTAACCATTTCCCTCTATTAACTATAATACGACAATACTTGAGAACTTGTTTGAAATCTATTTTGCATTCATTCTCACCGTGAGGGGATTGCGATACATTTGTATTATTTATTTATTTATTGTTTTAATCTTTATTTATTTGGTTGTTCAGTTTTTGTTTTGTTCTGTCATTTCAGCTCAATACACTAGTGTTTATCATGGCGTTGTTCATGTCACTCACAAAGCAAACCAGAAAGAGACGCCGACATCGTCACCATCATCACCATGACGACGAACATTCCAGCCTTACGTAAGATGCCACGTTATGTCACTACCGCATTATGCTTAGAAAACAAATGTCCATATTTGCACAGTTCAGTTCTTTCCTATCCACACGAGAATTCCGGGCTTGTTTGTTGTTCGGTTTCAATTTTCGCGGGTAAGGAACGAAACTGAAACAAAACAAAACAAAACAAAACAAAACAGCAATTACAGCAACAACAACAACAACAACAACAACAACAACAACAACAACAACAACAAAATGATTTAACTTCAATACAGCACTATGCTACTGCACGGAACTTACATCGTGTTACACGATGCATGCATGGTTTCTTATTGTAAATTGCCAGCATCTTATGGCATTTGTGACCAAAATTCGTGTTTCTTTCAGAGTTATGCGAGGAAATAGGAATCTTTGTCCACTAGACGCTGATTTGCACGGTGCAATGTTTGCCTCGAATGTCGCATGCCACAAAATGCTTACCGCCGAATCGTTTTGCCTAGGTCGAACCTACCTTGAACTCGCATGCAATTGTCATGTTCATAGTCGTGCGGGTCTTGAAGCCTGTGAGCAGCAACCTTCTCTCGTCGGGGGAAAAAACTACTGGCGGAAGTTGGGCCCCTCTTATTTTTCTTGAGGAGAACGAGTGGCTGTACACGGGCTAAAATGGTTTCTCGGGAAAGTTTCACGTGACTATCACAAGAGAAAATCGTAATGTGCAGATCGGCCTGGGTTACAATGGAATTCTAACCGGAGTTTGGAACAGCTGTGAGAGAGTGTTTTGAAACTCACTGCATGGTATTTTGCTGTTTTCAGTGCTGGTTTATGGGCTACTGCAGGACTTCTTCCTCTGATTGGAGTTTCGTTTGCGTTCGCTATTTTGTTGGTGAATCAAGACTTGGAGATGTTCCATTATGTGTTCGCAGCCTTCTGCTTCTCTCAGGTATACGTCTTTGTCTTTAATACTAAACTATAAAGGAACAAGGATGGTTAAGGATGGAGAAGTTTAACGCGGGCCCTTGAAAAATTTAGGCTACACTTTTCAAGATGCGCGAACTGTGACGTAGCTCCTTTAAACATTTCTTTCATAGCCTCTTAGAGGATTCTAAACTAAATAAATGGCTGCACATTTTTTGCCCAGGTAAGTACCTCCGTTTGCCTGTTGCTAGCTACGGCCGTGTTATCTATAAGCAAAATTATTCTTGGTAATGATATGACAATGTAGAACAGTACATGACAAATGGGAGGACACCATGCCAGTGTACTATGTCGTATAATCGTAAGAAAATTATAGTCTTCGAAGCCTAGTGGCTCAGAGGGCAGGAATATCTCTACGGTACTCCCCTTGGATGGGATGTTAGTCCATCGTACCTCCCCCTCGGGAATTAGGTCGATGTAGCTCTAGCAAGTAGCTCAAGAGAAAATCACAATGAACCCAAGCGAGGCTGAAATCTCGATCCCTCGATGTTCGTCCTCTATGTTGGACGCGGTGTTGTTGCGAATTTCTCACTATTTTTTCTTTGTTCTTGTTTTGCAGGGCCTGTTTATATTAGTGTTTTATTTACTCTTGGACAAGACGGTAAGAAATTCATTCATCACGCATTATGTACTAAAATCAAATAAACCGGCGAGAAGTATTGGTTTAGTTCCTGTAATGTTAATGTTTATTTATTTATGCAATTCTTTAGGTACGCAAGGAATTCAAGAATGTGTACATGCGCTGGAAGACTAAGGACAAGACATACGGGATACAGAAACCCGCCCAGCACTTTGTAAGTTGGCTTTCTATGGTGTCTCCGCTCTTTCCCTGATATTTACCTTGCCTACACTTCCACCTCACCGACATGACACACGATTCTGTTTCCACACACCTGTCGAGGTTTCTCCCCCACTTTCACCAACCTTCCCTGCTACAATCGTGATCCTTTGGCACTTCATACCGTCCCTTTCCTCATTCCACGCACTGTCTCATTCTCCCACCCCTGTGTTATTTCCCCCTCCAAAACTTTCTTGTCCCCACATTTCACCCTTCCTGGGCCATACTGTCATCTCCATTACCTTCCTCATTTGTATCCCTTTCAGACTTGATTCGTTCCTCCTTCCCTCCTTTTCCACTCTCTCCCAGGTCTATCCCCGATACCTGCCTTATTTTCACCCCTCTTAAACTTCCATCCCATTTCTTTGTCTCTTTTTTAAACCATCCATGGCCATACTTTTATCGTCTTTCTTACAAATTTATCCTTCTCTCTTCCGCACTCTCGTGCTTCCCGCTTCCACTTTTCACCCTTCATTGTCCTCTTTTCCGCCCTTCCTGGTTTCTTCCTTCATTTGCTTACTTTTTCATCCCTTTTCTTTAGCCCTTTCTCTATGTCTTATTCTCACCCCTCCACAGATTACTCCGATTCATTCCCCTCCCTTCTCCAGATCCCTTCTTTTTCAGTGTCACATTATAATTTCCCTTCTCCATTTTCTCGCCTCATTCCAGGCAAGCCAACTCCTTCACTTCTCTTACCCTTCAATTTTGATTTCTGCAAATTTAAAACGTTTTGTTCCCCTTCAGAAACGTTCCTACCACCCTGGCGAGATGGCGCCGCTCCGTAGCCCCTACGACTTCGACGACGAAGGTAACGCAACCAGCACCTCGACTACCGAGCCATCTAGCAGTGGGTTCCGCAGCAGTGTTACAAGTCGCTTCACCACCACTGATGCCAGCGAGACGTTAGGCGATGAAGACAGCAGTGTCCCAGGTGCGTGATTGAAATATTAATTCTCATTTCTAATTACTATACATTTCTTTGAATGTGAGTGTGGAGAATTTGGTGGCAGATCAAAATTCTTATAATCTCTCAGTACTGTTGTTTAGGGAAGCTGTTCGTCTACGCTCAACTAGTTTGAACGACCTCTAGTAATAGTGTTCTCCTGTTCTTGTTCTTTTGTTTTTAGATGGCGTATTACCGAAGGCCAAATATCCAGATAATCCTGAACTTGGTAAGATTTTCAGTCAGCATGCTGACTTGTCAAGTTGTCTTTTAATCATGTTTATTCCTACATTGTACATATTGGCAAAGTAAGCCTTAACAGTACTTTTATGCGGGAATGCTCTTCAGATTTCAACTTTTGAATTTTCCTTATTACTTCTTCCTCAGAACTGGCAAGAAAAATGTGGGAGCAAACAGACAAGTCAGGTAAAAATTGAAAACAGTGTTAGTGCTGTTGTTCATTTGCTCGTTTTTCGTTTCTTCGTTCTTTCGTTTGTTCGTTTGTCCGTTTGTTCGTTTGTTCGTTGGTTCGTTGGTTCGTTGGTTCGTTGGTTCGTTGGTTCGTTGGTTCGTTGGTTCGTTGGTTCGTTGGTTCGTTGGTTCGTTGGTTCGTTGGTTCGTTGGTTCGTTGGTTCGTTGGTTCGTTGGTTCGTTGGTTCGTCCGTTCGTTGGTTCGTCCGTGCGTTGGTTCGTCCGTACGTTCGTTCGTTCGTTTGTTCGTTTGTTCGTCCGTGCGTTTGTTTATTCGTTCGTTCTTTCATCCATGACCTTCCTATTTGTTTTTATTATAGAGGTGAGCACGACTCAGCCAGAATCTTCATCTGAGGAGGAAGAAGAGCGGCCATCTTCACCTGGCATTCCTTCAGATTCATCCGATTCTGATGACGAACAAGGTACTTTTCAATATTCCTTGCTCTTAGTCTGTTTGTTTTTGTCTTCTTTCGTTGCACTAACGACAACCTGTATAAATAGTTTCCATTTCTCAATTTGTCGTTGAGTGTTCGGTCGACGCCATCGTTCCTAAGAACCCTTTCGAGCCCCCAGTCTTACTGCTAAGAGGTTACCTAGCAACTGGCAGGTCGCCTGAGCTCCCATGGCAACTAGTGAAATATACATTTTGCGTCGTTCCTTTCATTATAATTTTCTTATTACAGGTTTCTATAATTTTCTAATAGTTTTCCCCTTCTTTTTATTCTTAGCTCCGAGTGAAAATGGATGGCCAAAGGATAAAACTCCAAGGAAGAAACGGAGAAAAGGTTTGCGATAGGGGATAACTTGTTGTGTATATTGTCAAATCCAAACTTTGTTAACAGAGTTCATCTCGCTAGCTAGAAACAGCAGCAATCTCAAAACGCTTTATGATTTTATTAGTTGCTACTAGCCTTCATGGAAAAACCTTGGAATTAAACTTAGGATACTGGAATTCAAAAATCCTCAGACCCTTTTTTTTTTGCAGCGTTTACGCTTCACTGCAAGCGACAAATCTTGTCTCTAGTTCTCCGTGTTGAAGGTCATATACACTGTAGTTCTGTCTCGGTCACGAGGAAGTTCGTAGAAGCTCCACGAATTTTGTCAGCGTAATTCTGTGCGCACTCTACAATTGTGCTACATCATGGGAGCACAAGAGACTCAACTAGAAGCCTGTCAATTTCCTTTCAAGTCGTAATTTGGAAACACGCGTCTTTCATCAGATATTTGCATTTCGTATATTGACCTTTTGTAGCCGCTCTTACGTGTTGAATGTGAAGGAATCCATTTCCTTACTCCGTCAATATTCTTGTGTTCACAGCTCCTTTCTACGCTTCGGACGGACCCATGCACAGCACACCAATGGGTAAGTTTGTTTAGCTAGAGAAGTTCTCTTAGCCTGACGTTCCTTGGCCAGCTTCTGAGGTTAGTGAGCGAGAATGTTGCGCAAGTTCTAACGAGCACAAGCCATTAGACATGTGTTCTGTACATTTGACAGGTTAAACCACACCTTATTTCGAGAAGTTAACGCTGGAAGCTATAAAAGTACTTCAAGATGTAGGGAAGGGGACGAGAGGAAGGGGTAGAAGGAGAAAGAAAGGAGACGAGAGGAGGGGGCAGAAGGAGGGGGGACTGACGGTGATCTCCCTATTCGAACTAGACATATTCGACCTTTTTTTGGTCCCCACCTTTCCTTTTTGAGCAAGAAAAGGAAATGGTCCATCTGTACTCCCCACCCCCCAGCTTTTGACCACCTTTAAGTTTTGATCATCGTGGCCATCCGTGTCCATGGTGGCTCCTTACATTAATTACTAACCTCTCAACTCATTCTGTTGCGCAGAAACGACCCCAGAGGAGGAGCCTCCCAGGGAACCCGAAGGGGACTCGGATTCTTCTGACACCGGAGACGAAGAAATACCCACACTCGAGCGCAAGAAGGACCATCCCTCGTTCAAAGCTGTCCCCGAGATCATACGAGACAAGGGTGTGTCCGGCTCGGCTGCTACCTCAGACACCCCGTCTGTAGATAGCAGTTTGAAGAAGAAACCTTTGAAGTCTGCACTGAAGAAACCCAAGAATCCTATTCCTATTCCTGTTATGGAAGAGCACATTGACGATGATTCACCTGATAAAGCACTCAGGTAAGTCGTAAAGGACTTGTCTTTTCACTGCAAGTAGCACAACTGAGCATATTAACACGCCACAAGTAGCCTCTTCTTGGCGTTCAGTTAGTTGGGGCGCAGCGCGAAAAAACGGCGGTGAGAGAGGCTTGGTGCGAGGAGCAAGTAACGTTAGTGTTTCAGTGGTAGTTGTTTCTTGAACATTGTAAAGCAAACAATCCAAGTCCATTATGCAAAATGTCGAGAAAGCTAAAACCAACTTGTGTAGCATAATAAACGGCTGCACCAGAAAAAAGTAATACTCGATAGCGTATATTTGAATGGTCACTCACTAGAGTTTCATCCACACGTTTGAAAAATAGAACCACCTGGTACGGCAAAATAAACAGTACTGCATGAAAGTACTTTTTGATAGCTTTCATTTGAATGGTCACACACTAGGATTTCATCCACACACTTAAAAGTTAGAACCACCTTGTATGGCATAATAAACAGTACCAAACGAAAGTACTGCTCAATAGCTTTCATTTGGATGGTCACACACTAGGGGTTCATCCACAGACTTAAAAGTTAAAACCACTTCAATCGACTCAAGGTTTGACTCAATCACTTTTTGCGTCCGTAGCTCCTCCGATCATCACCATCATCACCACCACAGGGACAAGCATCGACACCGTCGAGACAGGCCACGGTCCCGCGCTAGTTCGGGATCGGGAGATTACAAGGAGAAGAAGCGAAGGTTTAGAAAGAAGAGTTCGAAGAAGAAAGAAACCTTAGTACAGATCGGCGGGGAGGAATACAGAGTGAAAGTGGGCGATGCCACAGAGTAAGTATTCATGTTGATTATCACTTGTTTTAGAAAATAGGCGGTAAACATTGCGCGCTGTGATTGGCTTAGAGTCGACTGTCTTTAACGTTTTTAAATGGGTTACTTTTGTAAGGGAAGTGAAAACCGTTTATGAGGGGCTTCAATAGTGTTTGTTTAAACGACTTACAGAAATCAAACCAGCTTTGTAGTAATAACCCGGAGAAATAACAAGTATTTTCTTAGGATTTTTTCGTTCGTCCAGACCTCAGTCCGTCTCTAACTCTTAAAATGCATGGAAAAATTAAGTGTGTTTCCTATTTCATTTTCAACATCTTATCTTTGTTGGTTTCCCACTGCTCGGCGGACAAATCAAAATCCGAGTTAGTCTTGGAGGGGTGGGACTGGTGCCGATGAAATTACACGTGCTGTAGGACACTCTTTGATTGGCCGAGAAGAATGAAATGTTTGAAACAAAGTTGCCGAGAAAGAGTCTTATGCATATGAAGACTTTTCTTTTACTACTGCATACCAAGGCTATTTGGCTTAATTGTCAGTACTCAGGAGTCCATTTATAATGAGTTTTCACTCGTACCACCAAATTTGTAGTTCAAACTTCGACTCTGCTTAAGATATCCTAGGCTATAAACATTTAAATGAAAGCTATTTAGCAGGACGTTCATTTGGTACTGCTTATTATGCTGTTTAAGGTGGTTCTAACTTTTAAGTCTGTGGATGAAACCCTAGTGTGTGACTATTCAAATGAAAGCTTTTGAGCAGTGCTTCCATTTGGTACTGTTTATCATGGCTTAACCTTTGAGTGTGTGGATGAAACCCTAGTGTGTGACCATTCAAATGAAAGTTATTGAGCAGTACTTTCATGTGGTGATCTCTGTTTGTCGACTTTAAAAATGATTTTCTTTTCTTTTTTCTTGACAATTTTGCACTCCGCAGTTTTTAAGAGGGATCGTGCTAACAGCAATATAAACTACTTGCTAAATTGCAAACCGGAAACGTGTGATTAGCAGACTCCATTATCAATTTTACTGGCACTGTTTGGCGATTGTGTTTGAGTGCTCGCGTCTAAAAACTGATTAAGCCTCTTAAGCTGTACACACTTCCAACCTACGTGCCTGACTTGACAATGGAGGAGTGCAGTCTGTTCCTGTTGTTTGCAGAGGTGTTTAAAATTGTTCCCTGTTTCGTGATAGGAATTAAATTATTAAACACTAAAAGACGGAAACTCCTGCTAACAACGAGATCTTTACGTGACCGTTAACAC
Source organism: Orbicella faveolata (assembly GCF_042242905.1). Taxonomy (NCBI): domain Eukaryota; kingdom Metazoa; phylum Cnidaria; class Anthozoa; order Scleractinia; family Merulinidae; genus Orbicella; species Orbicella faveolata. Next base: position 5,926,026 of record NW_028301569.1, read on the forward strand.
CATTAAGCGATAATTGTTTACAGACTGTTGTCGAAACCAGTGGCTTTGTCACGAAGGTAATATCCGGACTGAAGATCAGCTTGTCTAAGTTTTTCCTGCTAGTTTCAAAGCTTGAGTCAGGCATTGTGGTTTCAAATGTTAATCCTGTGGATGAAACCCTACAGAGAAACCATTGAAATGGAAACTTTCCAACAGTGCCTTCGTGTGACGCAGTTTTCTTTCCAAACAGTCCCACGTGGAAATTTCATAGCTCGTATTAAATTTGTAATTTTGGTCTCTTGGGAGGTAAAAATTTTAATAGACGTACTTTTTTTGCGTTTGTTAGTGGGGTTCTCCTAAATACAAAACGCTGCTGGCATTGCGTGTTATCGTTTTATGCAAATAATTTCAAACTGTTGACTGTTATCCAGAGACGATGGCTTCTAACCATTTTGCAGTAAAACCTCTCTAATCTCGAACTCAAATTACTTTCCCTTGAATATACTTTTCAGTCATTTTCTATCGACTATCTTGAACTCCCAGTATCTCCAACTTTTTTTCGTGTCCCTTCAGGGCTCGAGATTGCAGAATTCAAACGTATCTTAAAACTTTACAACACGATACTTAAGATTCTGTGTGAGGTTTGTTCCGCGCTCTAAGAAAATGCTTTGTCATTTGGGCTTTTTAGGCAATTTTGAAGTGCTTGCTAAGTACGATGTTTGTTTAATAAGTCTGTGCAGTCCTGGGGCAATTAGCAGAACCCAAACAAGCCAGCTGCTTATTGCAGCTGCGCAATTCTGTCAACCTCACTGGGGTCTCTCGATGTAGGGGGCCTTCGTGGGAGCATGTTTTGGCGTCCTGTTGCGCTTTTGTTTTTGTGTACAAGATCTTATCATGTTTACAAGTTTCTGTACGTGAAAAACTGTGCGCCAACTGCGGGTTTCTCGCCAGAAGGCTTCCAAGTCTCGCTTCATTAACCTTAATTAGCACTTTCCTTTGTTATGGTGTCTTAAATTATCTAGACAATAAGCGTGTTTGTTTCTGAAGTTAGTGCTCCCTGTAGCGGGCCTCTGCAAAGAGTGTTTGCTATTTTGTGTACGCTGTGGGCCTCGAGCTCTTTCCAGGGAGCTTGACGGGTGTTCCGTCCCCGCTGCGAAGTCCAGGAGAGGTGATAACTGTGTGAAAGAATAGCAATCATGGCTGGTGCCGAACGATATAAAACACAGTCTCTGTTGTGTAAAGCTCGTGCTAATTAGTTAAATGGAATATTCTTATACGTTTCCTTCCTTTCACAGCTTGTTTACTTGTCATCGAGATTTAATAGAGAATCGATTTATAAACTATAGCTCCCCGGCCTGACTCCGTGCCGTGCCTGCCTCTACCTGCAGGATCTAATTTAACTAGCGCTTTTAATAAATCCCTGTTCACAAGTGCATGTAGTTCTCTGTCGGTGGGGGTTTCAAAATCAGCCTTTCTGTGGAATTTGTAAACGTGTACTTGGCAGTGCCGTTGTGTTCCCACCGAGGTTAATTAAGTTGTGCACAAAAACCTTTTGCGTGCCATCACAACCATGAAACTATTAATAACTGCAGTCGATCCTAAATGCAGTTTTGGTGGCTAAATCCATATTAACAAGCCCGCTACTTTGTCTGACTTATAACAAGTGGATTAAAGCCATCTTTCTTTGTCCCTTGCCAGCTTTCAAGATTCCCAAGTCTGAGAACAGCGCGAGGTGGGTGAGAAATTTTTGTCTACAATTAAGGCAGTGCTATTTTTAATCCAAGTTGAGCCTTTTTCTGCTTCGTTTAGCAGCGGCAGGGTAGAAATTAAAGCTTACAAGATAATGGCTGATAAAGCATAGGGTCACGGATGAGTAGTGTTAGAGAACAGATCGCATGATCAGTAACTGCACCAAGGTCCTTGATTTATCAGTCAGTTTCGTTTCACTTCAAAGGTTCAATACATCTTCAGGCTGACATGGCTTTTTTGGGAAATTTTTTTTTAATGAAACTACAAGAATTCGTCGACTAGATGTTGCTGACCACATTATCCCAAAGGTACTAAGAAAAACGTTTGAAAATTTGTGAGACTTAATGATCTCAGCGCGCCATTTAGGAGTTAATGATGGCGGTTGCCCTTTGAAAAGTTGGTACTTGTGTCTTGCACGAGCTGATCTCGTGTGTTCGACTGAAAAACTCAAGTGTTCCTTGCATAATGGGAAACCTTTCTCTGAAGGTCCTCTGAGAATTCTTTGACACATTCAAAGAATAGCCTTTATTTGACGATTACCTTTGTTACCATCTCTTGTCTTTTTGACTACTGATGTTCGGAGAAGAAAAAAAAATTACGAATTGTTTTGATACCGTATATAGAAGGGTTAGCTTTTGATGTGAGGTGTTCAGAATTGCACTGTCTCTTTTCCCTTCCCCCCCCCCCCCCCCCCTTCGATTTATTTTCGCTTTTCCAATGACATTTTTGATTAATCCCATGTAAAATTCCTCCTCGTTCACGTTTGCCTGAGCAAGTGCCTTTGTAAACACGCTAACTATTGTAAACTCCTAAATTTTACGTGAAGTGGAAGGGATTTAGGAGATGTTCTAGATACCCTATCGCCTAATAACAATTTTTCACCTCCTGTTTACCTGAAGGAATGTTTCGCGTAACTTGCTTAGCTTTTATGATCAGGAGCTTTAGAATTACGTACTAGGGTAAGCTTTTCCTTTTTAAAATTCTCTTTCCAATTCTTCATTGTTCCAGCTCGTTCGTAAAATGGTATGACACACGTCTTTGGATTTTTTTTAAACGACTTATTTTTTAATGATCACGAGATTTGTAACTACATACCAAGTTAATCTTTCCTAATTTGAAATCCTTCGACTTATTTTTGTCAGCTCGCATGTTGTTAGCGATATGCTTAGCTGAGCCGTAAAATCACTCGAAAACTGTGAAATTACGACAGAGGTTAAACTTTCGAGTTGAGATTCTCTTAAGGTTTGCTTCGCTTTGAGTTCTGTTATTTGCTAGTTCACCTGAATTGGCAAAATTGACAAGATTCCACGTACGCGATGGATTCCTTTGGCTGTTTGTTTTTAGCTTGTCAAGGCTTGAACTTTTGTAATCTTCTTGCGTTTAAGCCCTTTCGTTTCCTCTCAAAGTTTGATTTATGCAAGTTGAACGCATGCTCACGTCATGACCTACGATTCCCGGTCGTTTATCAAAGCTGCGGTAAATTCTAGTCATTTATATTGGGCGTCTGTTTTTTCTGTGCAAGTGGTCATTAGATTAAGTGCTTGTTTAAATCAAAGGAATGTTTTATACAGCAATTTTATTGGTGCGGTTTTATCCAGAGTTGCTAATTTGCTTTTGGGTTGGGTTGAAAACGAGTAAGAACTTTTTATGTTTACAAGTGTACTTCAGAAGACTTCACAAATATTTCCCAGTGAACAATTGAAATTTCTTCTCGGTCATTACATGCTACTTGAGCAAAACATCCAAAACATTTCGCTGTCGCGACTTCGTTTCCCTTCACCAGCTCCGAAGTGTTGCGGTGAGCGAGTGTGAAAAAGAATCAACCTAATCTTGGCTTGCTTCACCTTTCTATTTTAAAGTGACGACCAAATTTGTCTGATCGTGAAAGTAAAATTAGAAACTGGGAACGCGGTTTTTAAGTGGCTATTGTTTGGCACAAAGTAATCTTGTTTTAAAACTCTGAAATAACAAAGAAACATGGCATAGGCTATTTTTTTTTTACCTTATTTGGCGTCTACCTGTCTAACTGTTCTGATCTGATGTGATAAAACTTCTTTGGATTCTAGCGAACACAATTCATGAATATTTTTATTTATTTTTTATTTACTTATTTTTTAATATAATTACTTTTTTATGTTTCGGACAGCTTATGGGATAGCTTGTTTTGGAAGTCTTTGAAACTAGCCTTTTGGAATAATGATTGATTAGAGAAAAATGGTACTAGTAAGGAACTTTGAATTTAACATTTTGAAGAGAGAGAAACTTCGACGTTTAAAATTAGCATTCTCCTAATTACATCAAAAAAATGCGTCGCGAATGTTGAATACAAGAAAAAATATCGCTTCAAGTAGCTTCTTTAAAATCTTACAGCTAACAATTTTTGTGTTGTGTTTATGTTTTGCAGAGTTTTAACGACCAAAGCCTCATGTTAGGACAAGTGTAGTCAAGGAAGATATCTTTCCTTCCTATTTCTTCTCTTCCACTTAACACAAGTAGATGTTTTGTATTTAAAATATCAAAGTGTAACTCAAAAAATGTACTTGTTTTAACCTTTAAATGTCATGTACTTCTTAATAAAACGCGTTTAAGCGTGAGATAATGAATTTTTTTCATGAACAGCAAATATTTTTGCTTCTTAATGTCGGATTTTAAAAATCCGATAACTTTGTACAGTTACTCTAACGCATAGCAAGCTACGCTTTTGGCATTTTTAAACTATTTTTAGCCGTAGGTTTTTCTTAATTAAGAGGCCGATAGTTAGTTTTTAGATATACGAGGAAAAAATATTTTTTATCGTAATCCGAGATAAACGCAATATTTTCTTACCGTGAAATTTTAATAGTAATATCTCGGAGTTTTGCATCGTAAATAGGAAATAATTTATTAGTTCTATAGTTACAGTTACGGGAAAAAAATAGATTAGTGTAGCGCAGCTTGCCAAAATGAATTGACGTGAATTAATAAGACAGAGTGTAAGTTCTACTCTTGGTACTTATGGGAAGGCGAGAAAAAAAAATCCCGACGCAGTTCTTTTCTCCATGTCAGGGTACCGATTTTAAAGTGGACTCTTCACGTTAATTAAAATCAAAACAAGTCCATTCGCAGGAACGAAGGCAATGCCGAAAATTTTAGTACATCTTAGCTTATTTATTTCGTCTTAAAGCGTGTTTAGTTTAAGAACAGTTCCCGAAAGTAGAAATGTACAGTTTTTGCTGGTAGAAAGTGTGAATAAAAAAAACGCTTATCAGCTGTATTTTCTGTATTTTTTTCCACGTATATTTATTTTTTTAATCTCGTTAAAATTACTATAAGAGAACAATAGGCGGTGAGCTTTAAATTTAAAACTCGGCAATTATATTTGCAGTGTTTGCCGAACTCATTATATTTCTTGCTTGTACGATGCCGTTGACACAAAGGAAAGACTTAAAAGGAAGAATTTGATTTCAAAAATGTTACAATAATAGATAAAAATTAATAAGCGTCAAAGTATATTTTGCTCGGTTTTCTAATGAGAAAGGCGCATAATTTTTTTCCCGCCAAAGTATCCCAGGAAAAGGTTGTTTACTCGTCTTAGAAAAGGTTAAAGGTTCTATCAGCTTGCGCTTACCAGTTCTCAGCGGAAAAAGGCTTGTAACATTTTCAATAAATTCGAAAGCAAAAGGGAGCATTGAATTGGGTTCCTGGTGATTTGAGGCTTTTAAATGGTTTCCCATCATTGCAGTTTTCTTGGGATGGCCGCCTTTTAGTGTGGTAATTTTTATCGTTGGCAAGTGTCGCTTAACTACGCCTACAGATCCAAGTTGCAATTAAGAAGATTATTTCGGCTTTGCCACAGTTTTCTTTAAAAAGAACATGGCGTAAGGCCGCTTCACTTTTTAACTAAAGGAGGTGTCAACGCGCTAATCCTCGCGAAAAGAAGCAATTAACACCAGGCAGTGATCGAGTCTTCCATCTGCCTGGTCACAATGAAATTACGGAACAATGTTTCGATTCGGAAAGTTTTAAAGCTGTGTTCGTTGGCGGCTGTGTTGTTTTCGGCCGATCCTATTGTCGAAGCGTCAGTTTATTTAGATTTCATTTCCGTTCCATAAAAGAAGTGGTTTTGATGTTGAGCAAACACTCTTTCGGTCGGGATCGTTTAACACGGTCCTAGACCAAGTTAATCGTTTCGCCAGCTAATGTAAAAGATACGTTCGTGGCAGGTTGTACAAACAAGTTTTGCAAGGGTTTATTTTTGTTCAAAACAGCGAGGCTTTCTTTGTCTCTCAGTATGAGCCATTTGCAATCAGGAAATTAGCTAGTGATGAAGACATACTGATCGAAAGATAAGTTAATATAAATCAATAACTCCTTTGTTGTTTTCTCGGTCTCTCTGATCTCCAAAACCAGCTGAATCTAATTGCGAAATGACTTTTCAACGAGAAGAATTCTACCTTCAGAAAAAGAGCAAACGAATGCCTCATCAATACCATCAGGTTTAGACCTGGGCTGTATAAGATCACATCACTTGGCCTTTCTTTAAATCCAGAAATTGAGTGAAATTTTATGTAAGGTTGGAAAATTGCTGGATTTGACCCAAATTCTTGTTTTCAATTTGCAACCGCAAAAGGTCGATCGATCGGTCAAAATTTTAATCTAAATGGCTCCTTTCGCGAACAAATTGTCATAGCAACTAAGACCACAAGAGAGAAAACAATTTCAGTGGGAAGGATCGGTCGGCAATTTGTGTCATTTCGCTAGCGACAATGCCGCCTTGAAATCGCCAGCGGCAGGGCAAATTGTTGTCTCGGTTCGTAGAAAACATTAGATTGTCTAGCCTCTCCCAAATATGAATTCTTGATAAGAAGGGATAAAAAAGACAGATTTGTCTTGAAGCTTCATTAATTACCTACAAACACTAGGGGGTACTAAGCACTTGCTAGACTGGGAGAAATCTGGTTCGGGCGATTGAGGTGCGTATCTCCAAATCATTATGCAATATTTCACTTTATGATGTATGGAGCCAAACTCGTAAGCTTTCTTCTAAGAGTAGAAAAAAATCGAAACAAAAGAAATTAAAATACTGCCTGAGAATCTTCGGGTAGACTGAGGAAATGTGTTTTATTTGTTTATATTCGCGTTTATTGGAGCGTACAAACTCAGTGCTCATATACCAGTCCTGGAAGGCAGCAAAACGAGGTTTCATCACCTCGGGTGCCTTATCAGTAATACAAATTTTTGAGCTCTGCCCCCTACCAAGCCAGGCCAATAGTATTTTCACGCGTAGAGTTAGAAAGCTATCCTCGCTTTATATATGTTTCAAAAAAGACCTCGTTGGATTTTAAAGGTTTCGTTTCGACGAAGTTCCGGTGACACAGATCACTGCAAATGGCTTTGCTGCGAATTTAAACGTTTGTGCGTTTTGCAAACGGAGACAAATGTGGAATTAACACAACAGATAACCATCAGGCACAAAACACACCGTCAACATTCAATCCCGTCTCAAAACATGGGAAACTTCCGAGCTGAAAAAGAAGTGTTGCTTAATTACACAGATGTGCAATTAAGCAATACAAGATGTATTGCATAATTAGTTTGGAAAACAACAATTCAGTGCTATGATCCACAAGCAGAATCAATATGGCAAACAAGAACCGCTCGGTTGCCTCGCATTGGATGTGAGTAACGAGATATTTTAATAACATCATACTTCCTCGTATTTTATATTTCTGAAAAAATAAATCAAAACAAAATTCCGATCTGGATGACATATTCGTTTCACTGAAAAAGAAAACCTTTTAAGTGCACTTTGTAACTGAACCACAAGCTACCTGTATTTTAAGCCGGCTTTTGCCAAAGAAGATTCCCGCTGACCTTGTTTCCCCCCGGTTTCCATACCCGTATGGAGTTCTTAGACTATTTCGAGCCGTGTATCACGCCTACCAGTCAAACATTGTCAATTCTGTCTCGAATAAGTATCAACCACGAATCTATCGCGTGATTTTTCGAGGCACGTTTAGCAATGTTTCACTACTTATGCCTTCGCATAAAAAACGCCAAACATAAATGCAAACTTCATCGTAGACGTGTTTTGTTTTGATTTTCCGGCGACTCCCTAAATAGCTTCCTTAAAGTTTTGTGCGTAGGCGCGGATGGTCTATTGTGAGGAAGCGTTTTGACCAAACTATGTCCGAGGCAAAATTAAAGTGGATTATGTTTTCTCTTCGTTAAATAAACTTTTCTCATCCGATATTTCCTTCCCAATGCGGGAAACACTGCTGTTATCTGTGAAGAATCAGACCTACAACTGTGAAAAAGCCGCATATTAGTCTACAATTTTTGTACAAGAAGATTTAGTCATTAACGATAAGGCGTTTACAACCTTTAAATTTAATGTTCTGACGCACGCTTATTTTCGTGTTGAAAATGCCAAAAATCGCATGGATTCCACGCGATCTCCTTCCAAAACAAACCTAGTTTCAAAGACTCTGATTTCCGGAAATTCTTGTGTGATTTGAGACTAGCCTATCTATTGTCGACTTGTTCAAATCTCAAGGATTATCCTTGACAAGAATACGCCAGTAGAGAAAAAACAAGTTCTTCGACTGGCTAAGCATTGCTAATTGCAGCAAAGTGGGCTAAATTTGCCATTGGAAGTCGATACTAACTTGTCGGTAAACATTTATTTTTGTTCCGAAAATTAGTTTTGGTCAACATACGAAGATAATGGGTTGTATTTTGTACTTTCTTTTCAGCTTAATTGCGGAACTTTGGCGGATTTGATTGTTACGCAGGTCTTATTAAACGAAAAGCAATAAACTATGAGCTGTGACTCGCGTTTAGTGACTCTCTTTTTCCGCTACAGCATAAATTATCGCCTGCTCATTCAATACAGCTCTTGTTTATTTACCGAAAGAACCAATACTGACTTGCGCCCGAAGCGAAAAAGCGCTTGCGACCCTTTCTCTTGCGTGAAAGGTAATTGGGGCCATTGAAACGATGCGTTTTGGCGAAACAAATGCACAGATTAAGCAATCGTCCCCTTTTGTGTGAGGTTAAAAGAAATTATTGTTCTCGCCTAAACATCAAACGGAATTGCCTGTATGCCGCGTTTAAAATATTTAAGCACGAAAACACGGCAAGAGTTAAGAGAACGTGGCTCATAAGTGATTTTAAGCACATGAGAAATTTCTAACAGAGGCCAGGAAAGTGTCTTTTTACTTCTACGCCTCAGCGCAGCTAGTCTCAGCTGCTTTCGGAGAGGAAAATATTAATGGAGACACTGAAATGGCCTCTAAGCGAATGCTGAAAAGATCGGTAACTTGTCTAATTGTGTCGGCGAGTTCTTTATGAATCTAAACTAGTTGAAGCAAATGATTATTAGCTGGAATTAACCAAACACTGGCTAAATTAACCCATTGAGAAATGTTTCGCGTTAAATAGGACTTTTGTCTTGCCAAATAGTGTTTTTCCACAGCATGCCTATTTTAATCCCATTTTCTAGCCGGATTTTGGCGTTGCGACTGAATACAAACCATAGAAGCTTACCTCGGTTAAAACAAGATTACAAACGCGAATTTTCGAGCTTGTTATATGGCGTACGTGTCAGCGGTTTACACCGTCATTATTTTCAATTATCACTTTCACGGTTAGAGCTTCAAAAGGAACGGCGACTGCGCTAATAGATTCTAAAACACGTCAACTCTAAATTTAATGCTCACTATTTTGGAACGGCGAAAACTTCAACTCTTGATAGACCATTAGCAACAGCTGCACAAAAATTAAACCATTCTTTGTAAAATATCTCTACGGAACAATCGACCCACACAACAATGCCTCTAAAAAAATTCGCCTCTTTTAATGTCCTTAAAATTTGTTTTATTTTTCGGCGCTTCTTTTAGTAACTGTGATACCCTGTTTTTTCGTGAAGCTGCGCTTGCCTGTCATGCACGATTAAAACTTTCATTCTCACTGTACTGCAGTTAATCAACATAACAATAGATCGCTGGTGTTTAAAGATTCAAACATCTCTGGGGAACACGTGGGTATAAAAGATTGCTTTTACGTGACCGAAATCGCAGAATTTCTGAGCGAAAATTGACTGTATGTCGCTGAAACCACCAGGTTTCAGTGTGACTTCTGTTGTGGTGTTTTGCGTTTTGATTTCGCGCCATATGCGGAAAAGCGGCTCGTTCGCCGGAAAAGAACATGTTGAATGACCAATGAACCAATCAGCTCGGGCCATTCATCTGACAGCTATTGTCATTAACGTATTCCATTTTGACTCCGCCCATCTATTTTGTCGCAAAAGTTCAAAAGAGCCAAGCGTATCGAGTTATCTGGCATTTCTGTTGTTTCTTTTTACGGTCGATGGGCTGACTATGGGTTTTGACGTGGAGAGGTTTTTGGAACCAGTGGACGACGATTTGAAATGCGGTATATGTTTTGGTGTTCTAGAGGAGCCCTTAGCAACCCCTTGTGGCCATGTATTCTGTGCGCAGTGTATTATTCAATGGACAGCCGAGAGCGGATCGTGTCCTCTCACATGCGAACAGATTTGTGTCGACGATCTAAAGAAAATACTACCATTGAGTAGTCTCATCGCGAAGCAAAATATTCGATGCGAGAATTTTCGTCGAGGTTGCCCGGCCATTTTACTGGTAGAGAATACTCAGTCACATCTTTTAAAATGCCGCTACGCAAAGGGTTTTACATCCGGAGGTAAAATTATGGAACGTAACTCAAATTCCACGGAAAGTCGCGAATTCGCGAGAGTTGTAGTATGCGAGAGTGGCTGCGGCCTTCCGCTGCTCTACCAAGACTCCTCTACACATGACTGCATAAAGGCCCTTCAAATTCAGATCGCCTCGCTTCAGATGAAATTAACTAGGGCGGAGCAGGAAAAAGAGTTGGCCTGCGAGAGAATAGCGCGCAGAGAGGAGGCAAATCAGGACAGAATTTTAAATTTGGAGAATGAACTTCATAGCTACCAAGTTCAGGTGCTAAACTTCGAAAGGCAATTAAAAGAATACCGGTTACAAGTGGGTATATTTCAGAAGTACAATGACCCGCGCGCAGACCAGGTAGGTGATATTAGCTAAATCGGGTCAGTGTTTGGTTTATATTTTCCAATTGAGCGCACATCGTACGCACTGACATGTTTGATTTAGGGCATAAACCGCAGAATGGCTTGTACGTACGAACGCGCAGTGATTTTACCAGATCAATACCCCGATCGTTTTGATCAATTAGTGAGCACTGTTGGAGTTATCGAAAATCGCTGGACACACTCCAGAGCGGCAAAGCTAGCCTCGGTGTAAATCAACAACCAGCGCTTCTATGCGCTGTGTTTTTAGAGAGCGGTACACGCGCGCGTTCCTAAAATGTCGATGTTTGACCCGAATCTTGGCGCATCGCGATTTAATCGGACAATGGATTGCGCCTCGGACTGTGAAAGATATTTCGGTCGAATGTAGCCATTACCACGACACCCGAATGTTTTCCTAGCCACGGTGAGCGACACTTTATTAAGTTGTAAGTAAACAGACACGGGTGAATATTATACGTTTTCTATGTGCTTTTGATTACATATGCCAGTCCGTTGACTTTTCTCTACTCTTGCAGGCCGCCGAAGAAATCGAAGTCGAAGTAACGCTGACGCGGGTAAACGGTGGATCGCTTGGCTTTAATATCATGGGGGGCACAGAGGTACGTAGAACATTTTAGAAGATCTATTCGTTATCCTAGACGGGCGTAATGTTCTAAATTGTCACTTATTCGAGAATTCCGTTCGCCTAGCGCAAACAAATCTAATTTTACGTTTGGTCTGGTATGTGACACTGGCCCAGTTCTTAGCGATACATCTAAGTGCTTTTTAATATTTTTTCGTCTGCTGTTGTGTTTTCTTTACAATGAAGTCGTGGCGCGGAAGCCTTCTTGCCCAGGCATGTGGTGTGAGATGCGTAAAAAGATTAGCGCCTACCTAAAACCTGATCAAACTCTCATAATTTAGTTATCGCGTTTAACACAGTAACATGGAGCGCTCTCGTTTGCTGGCGAGTGACTGATGGACAGTGTCCCTTAGGAAAGCCCCCATTCAATTCAACTGCTCTTTGTTTTGTTTTGTGTAGCCATTGAAAGAATGTACTCATAAACACGGCTGGATGCCAATGTTGTGAAATAAATAGCTGCACTTTTGTCTGTTTGAAATTTACTGCTACCCCCGGTCGCGCGAGTTCACTACGCGTATTGTTCAAACGCGCGGACATGTTAGAATCCAGTTACCAACATTCCTGCTTCTCGACTACGACTCTTTGTCCTGTGTGAGTTTGCGAACTCTAAACCTCTCCTTTATTCTCATTATCAGGTCGGAAGTAGTAATTCACTCGGTGGCGGGATTGTGGTTTCCAAGGTCGCAGACGGCGGCCCGGCCTCGAAGGAAGACGGTTTGAAAATACAAGACAAAATTTTGAAGGTAAGTGCGAGGAATTTTCTCGCAAACACGCCTCCTTTCACTGCGCGCGTACTTCGAGATGAGCCTCGCCGACATCTTATTACATGACATGACACTGTGTTGATTTTTGATATCAAAGCAGCTCGCGTCCCCGAACCGCGAGATATTAAATCTACCCTTTGTCTCGTTAACCTGCTTTTCAAATTCACTATTGCACTCTGTTGTTCTTTTGTGCGACTAAACATTGCAGCAGAGTTCTTTCCAAAGAATTTATTGACCGAGAATTGATGGTAATTTAGCTTAGGGTGTTTGTAGATTTCCGACTGTCAACTTCGGATTAATAAACTAACTAACAAAACCAGATGCTTCCGCTATAGAAGAACAGCCTCTCTTAGTAGCTTTATATACCCCTTGTAAACAAATTTGGCTTTTAACTTAAGCTTTATTCAGAACATGTTATCTTAACCGAACTGGATTTCCCGGCTTATGCGTTCATACCCAAAAGGAAAACCTGCAGCACACGGCATTTTTAATTCCTTGCCAAGATCACATCCCCGTGGCGAATCGAATTGAAAACTCGAAAGGATTTCTTTAGAACGACTTTTTGTTTATTTTTTACGGGTTGTTTTGCGTTTGAATTTCAATGAGCACTCGCCGCGTGGTCCATGTATAATTCACGGCCTTTCACTGTTGAATTATTGTGGTATTTGTCTGGCAAAGAGCTTTTACCACAGTAGGAAAACAAGATGTCTTCGCTACGTAGACCTCATGCAAACATCAATCTCTTACACTCAGCTGGAAGTCACTGTCCTGTCACGCGACCTTCCAGCATTTGCGAGTCCTTACTGCGATAAGAAAAGCACAAATTCCAATTTGGTTCTGTGTGTTTTTCGCCCACCTGCGCAACCCAAATGAATTACACAAAACCAAGGACATATTATGTGGGTATGCTTTGGTTCCTCGCAGCGCTTCACAAAAGGCGTTTATCGGAAATTGATCTGTCAGGCGAACAATATAAAAGTATATTTTGGCTTGCAATATATTAGTCCAGGATCGATAACAATAGAAGATAAACTGCTTTGGCAGCCATAGGCGAGACTTCAGTTTGCGATTTGTGGCAGGCGTACGCGAAGCGATGTTTAATTCATTTCTGTCAGTCTTTTTTCGCTGTCTCGATCGGAAAACTGCCTTCGACGCACACAGCCGGTTTGATCACAGATCGAAATCCTTCAGATTGTCAACTTTTTTGGTCTAAGGTCAAAAAGAGAACTGTAATGGATTAATTTTTTAGATTTCAAGCACACAAGCACTTCAACGCAATGCTCGCATCGCTTAATATTTCCCCCGTACCTTTCATCTGGAAGAAACGTCTGTTCTTGCTCAGCAACACATAAGTGAGTGCACTTTCTTAAATTTCACGAAATCTCGTTTAGAAATCAGTATGCTTTCGCGCTATGGAATCTCAAACATCCAACTTGTATAAAAAAAAAACAGAAAGCGTGAATTCGCAGACTTATCTATCTGTGGTATCGCTGTGTTCTCCTTACGAACAAAATCTATAGAAGAACAATGTTTTATTACTCAAAAATGTTTCAACTTTCCCGCAATAAATACAATTCCAACAGACCGACATAGGACAATTTGAGTGCTGTCATTTCATATCTTTCAGTAAAATATATCGAGCTTCAAATATCTATCATCGCTCGCTTTTTCTATTGAATAGACTTCCTGCGAGTCTGTGAAGGCCTTCTTATGTTATGATAGGCATTACAGAAACACACAGTGTAAATATTTTTCGCTGAATTAGTAGCGTTGCGCGGTAGATATAACAATTCTTGGTTATCGCTGACCTTTTGAAATTAACTCCGTGCTTTTGATATATCGCCGGTTATAAAACTTAGATCAATACTAAAAACGTCAATATACACTGCAACAATCAAAGACTGAAAGAGCCCGTTTAATACTACAAAAGTATTCTGTTTATAGCCTTATCAGGATATATTGCTTTCGCGCTAAAAGAGCTTTTTGGACGCCGAATTCATGGCTACAAGAAGTCTAGCCAAGTAATAGTCTGTGTTTCTTTTTTGGTATAATTCTTAATTTTTCGGTGATTTTTGTGCTTTGTGAAGATATTGAATCAGCGCGAACTCTAGAAAACCCATTTCCTTAGGTCTTACCTCAAAACAATTATCAAAAGTCATCAAAGATTTTCCGTCAGAAAAAAGATTAATCATCTATTCATTTGACAAGTGTATTTAAGGGTTTCGAGCGAAATTTGAATATGGTTTTTTTGTTGGTAACATTTTGAATCGAGTTGTGAATTTTTTATGAGCAGCGACAGTTTCCAACTGTAATACACCGTTAATCCCTTAAGTTTATCAAATGAATTGTTGTTACATGCTTTGTGCGAAAAAATATCGCTGCATTTGTTTATAGTTTCTCTGTGTGATTTCGCGTTGAAGATTAAAGTCGGCGAAAACTTAGCGGTGCGTTGACGAAAGATATTTGACTTCGCTTGAAACGTTCAACTTGTTTTCTTTAATCACAAGCTTTATTACCATCGAATACACGTGAAAGAGAATTAAAAGCGGCCGAATGGAAGAATATTTACTGCATCATTTCGGAAAAAGAAAAGAATATAATAAATTGAACTGCGATTATTTTCAGCCCGGTACGATATAACTGTGGAATTGATCTTTGTTTTTGAGAGATTTTATGTCAGATGTTTTTTATACTGGGAGTAATTTTAAATTTCCTGCTGTTCGCGAAAAAAGGTGACTTGTACAAATATTACGTGGTTTTAGCACAAAACAAAGGAAACTGTTAGATCATTGGACTCTGATGTGATTTAACTTACAAAGAGGATTTTGATAAATTCAAATGTATTATGAAAAAGACCGTCAGACAACACAGGGTAATGTCAAATCGAAAAGGCAAATAAACAGACTAAAATTGAAAAGTTTGGCGAAAACACTGCACTAAATCATGTATTAATGATGTGATACCTACGTGTAGAATTGATAAACCTAAAAATGAAGTCAAATCAACTAGGGAGTTTACAAATGTGGAACTAACAACACGTTAGTTCTTGAAATTGTGACTAATGCCCATTTCTTTTGCAACGATTTGACAACAGACCATCTTGTTATAGAAACCAGAGAAAGGAATACTACAGCCTTTTAATTTACAATGGCTTGCACTTTCGCTGTAATTTTAGAGCGATGAAAAACGTATGGTCATTAAGTGATTAGAAACGAAAATCACTTTGTCGGACGAAGCAATACAAAACGGCGACATTTAAGGATGTATAAGTGTCTTTGCTAGCGAATAATTCGTTCCCTGACAGTAAATTACTTAAAGTGGGTTGGCAGACAAGCGATTAAAGATTGTCACAAAAAACGTGTTAATTTTACGATGGAACAATTCGTTAACAAGCAACTAAAAGTCCGGTGTCGATTCCGTGGTCATTTTTGATTCATAATTCATTCCCGCAGTTATGATTTTAAAAGGCAGAAGTTGTTAAATTTTCAACTAAGTGTGCTAAATTGGATTTTAAAGAACGGACAACAGAGCCATTTTACATTATTTATGTAGACGGTCTGCAGGTGTTTGTCTCTGTAAATACGTTAATGAACCTCGAAAAAAAACGAAACATTTTAGCGTCCCTGTCGCGTCCGCTGTTTCGTTTCAATTTTTAGCAGCGTTGAAATAGAAAATATCCTCATAAAACCAGCTTTAAAAGTGTTTTTACGAACCAATACTAAAACTGTAAACTGCTACTATATGTATTTCAAAGACCGCAAAAACTGAGGTAAAAAATTCCGAACACGAACTTGTTTGTTGTTTGCTATTTGTTTTACAACTCTAATGACATCTTCTCGACAAAATCGTTTTCTCGCCTCATTTAAATATACTTCAAGTTTTTGTAAATGTTGTTTTGCACGGGATATTTGAGGCGTGCAAAAAATACTGTGTTGTGCGCAGTTTCTCGTTAGCGTGAAATAAATTTGACTTATTCATCATATGACGAGGCGAACTACGAATCGTATTTATTAGTGTCATCGAATTTCAATGCCATTTTGCTACCTTCATGATAAATATTTAAAACATATTAATAAATAGAGAAACGTGGCAGATTTTTGGCTCGTCATGGACCATACTTAAACACAGAAAACTTCTGTTGCAACTGAATGTTTCCACCATGTTTCAATATAAGCATTTCATACAATCACATATTCTTTTCCGAAAAGTTCCGTTCTTTTTTCGCATATATGCAAAAATATTAATTAGGGTAGGAAGCGTGCATTAGCGAGAGATCCTAATTTTCAAAATTAGAAGACAAAATATTGACATAAATCCGACTCTATCCGCTTTCTCGCTCTTGTTAGTGGTCGATGAGGAAATATCCTTTTCAAAATAAAATTTCAAATGTCACGGAAAGGTCTTATTTGCATGGTCAGAATATATCCGTTGAAGATTCTGGTAGGCACGGAGATAAACAGAAAATTGGTCTGTTCCGTTCTGGTAAGCGAATTTAAATCCAACTTGAACCAATACCATTTAAAATTGAGGTACATTTTGCATTTCATTCGTTCAAAACAACCCAGAATTCCGAATATTAGTTCTAATGATTTTTACTTTACCAAGTCTGCTCAATATCTTGTTGTTTTCGTGTGAAAGAAGCCATATTTTTGTCCATATATCACTTTAATTATTTTATTCATTGTTTCATATCTATAAGATTTGTTGCTTTTTTCCACATGTTCCACTAATCTTGTCACTTTGCACACAAAGTCTCTAAAAATCAATTTGTGAACATCCTCAAACCGTTTTCGCGATTTCCTCTAGTCCTGAGCAATTTTGAAAGGTTATTTAGGTTATCAGTGAAGATATTGGCTTCAGCAAAAAGCCGGAATATTTTACGATAACAGGAAAGTGCATAACATTTCCAAGCAAAAGTTAAAGTTGTCGTGCTCGCGGTCGACTTCCCAGAAACTTCGTTTCCCTACCACTCCTTGGCCAGAAGCGCAATTATACTTCCCTTGGCTAAAATTTTAGACCATACAGATAATAACATTTTGTGGCGCAATATTTTCTAACGCCATCTCTTCACTGATTTACCGCTTCCCTGATTTATATATCTGAGTGTACCGAAGTACCGAGCGAGTTTGCCTCGAAATTGCGATCCGTGATATGCAATTTGGGTACGTTAAGCCTCGTTAATGTTTATGTAAACACAGAGGTTATACTATTTCTGTACTTTAAACAAAACCAGTTGAGCTAGCTGTCGCTCCCTCGAGTTTAGCAAAAGTACTTGTTCGTTTTTGAACGCTCGGGTTATTCTTAGCGGCTTAACATATGATTGTCTGAGAAAAGGGTTTGGAAGGAAAACATTGTGAAGATAGCTTAATGGTAATAAGCTCCACCTGAAGCTCTTCTGGTGAAAGTTTTCCCATCAGCTAGGGCTTATCGGTTGTACATTCTTTTCATATTAAAAAGCCATTGTCACGGTGTTTCTATACTGATACGAACAACATGTGGAAAATGTTTGCCTTTATCGTACTCTACTGATCAAAACACGAACTCGGAGAGGAGAAAATAGTATTCTATTTGCGAGTAAAAGGCAATGCTTATTTGCAAAGCAATAGGACCGCGTACACAGTCCGTTCTTCAACCGCAGCTGGAAAAGCGATATTGAAACAAAACGTAATCAAGAAAACAAAAATCCCTTATTAACGAGACGGGTTTTTGTTTCTTCAGGGACAGTGTTTGCATCACAGCATCTGTTCGGATTTTGAGAGCTTCGTGGGAAATTACGACCCACTCAGGATGTGGTTTTTGAGTAATGAACGTAATTAACTGAAGTACTGTCGATATTTTCTTTCCATGTAACGAGCGTTTCCTTATTCAACGCGCTCTAATTGCTCTAAACTTCGCATATTATCGCTCCATTCTCCGCTAACGTTTGGTTTTAGAGCCCAATGAGGTTTTCAAATGTCTAAGCAAGGTTTTTGACTTAGTAAAATCCCAAATGGGATTCCAATAAAGTTGTCTGCTTGTACAGAAGTTTACTCGATGTTGTTCTCTGTCCAGACGCGACTTGGCAAACTCTTGCATTGTCTAAACCACCACCTCAGCAAGTGATTAACATGTGTTATCAGAGAGTACAGAAAATCTAATTTTCAAAATGTGCTTTCAACATGAAGCTTTGATGTGAGTAGTAATTAGTTCAATCTTCCTCGGGGCAACAGTGGTTGATATGGAGGAAGTCAGCAAACATTTCCGATAACTCGACAACAAATAGTTCTTTTTATATTTGTCTCTCAATCAGTGAATAAACACAATTGTGAATCGTGTTTGTCAACAATTTTGAATTGAAGGTAGCGATTTCATGTAACAGCAATCGACTTGTTCATCACAAGTTGACAGTCTGCGGTTGTCACTTGGTGGCAATTGATGGACATTTTAATGTGTCCTCAATGAAGTACACATTAGACAAATCGTAAATCCTTCTGTCAGTATTGTTTTCATGTAATTGGTATCGACTTGTCCGTCACAGGTGGGAGGTTCGCGACTGTCATTGCTTGGCATCGGATGGACACTGTAATGTTCTTTAAATGACGTGGTCCAAAATATGCCGTGCGGCAGTGACAAGGTGTCATTCTCAATGTTGTTTTAGCGTGAGAAAGCGACGCGCTGCAACTCATTACAATCAACACTGAGAGCAAGCTATCTGTTAATCACGAAAGCGATAAGGAGTAGAGCTTTTTAACTGTGTTTCAAACGCAACTTTGTTTTTAAAAGGCCAGAGGGTAAGGAATTCCCCCTGGGCTTTTTAAAATTCAGTGTTCGGAGATTTAGCGTATGATAAAAGTGCATTATACAAGTGATAGAAGCTTCACCTATCTTAATTCATATCTAGAGTTTTAATCGAGGAATGAATTACAAAGCTGGCTACTATAACTACCATCGTCTGGCTTTGAGATCTATAGAACATTCGTCATCAAATGAATTCCGATTTCTTTTGTTAATGCTTATGTCACCGGTTTATAAATAAGTGGTCGAAAACCGTCTAAGAAACGAAAAAAATTTAGAGGGTGGGTCTTCCAGAAGCTCGGAATTGACAAAAGTATCGATTACAAAGCAAACATGGCTTTCAAATTCCGTTTGAGGAAACTGCTTGAGATAACGAAACTAGCCTGTTGTGACAAATGTGACAAAAACAAGGAAACATGCAATTCATATGGTACCACAACTGCGATATCATCTCCCTTCCAACCAAACAACTTCAAAATAATAGAAAATCGTAAATCATTCTCGCTTATTTTGCATTTTGATATCTATTTCAGGTGAACGGTATCGACCTATCGGAGGCCAGCCACGCCACAGCTGTAGAAGTCATTAAAACAGCTTCGGAACCGCTGCATATCGTAGTGAGACGAAAGTGCTCAGACGCCATCGTGGATTGTGTGCCTTGTGTGACGTCTACTGGCACCCAGACGGACCTTTGTCTTGTTCAAGACGTCGAGAGCATGGATACAGACAGCGGAATTCACGACCGGTACAGCCCAAGGCAGGACTTGCTGATACCATTCGAGAAGTCTCTTGATGACGGCACAAGCAGTTCGGAAAGCTCCCACCGCCGAATCGAATCCTTTTGTAGGGACGATGTAGAGAACTTGCGCTCGACAAGCGAGAGTTTGCCGAGTTCTGAGAACATTGTTGGCAGCGAGCAAGGTACACTGCCTCGTGTCACGCTCGTTGTAAAAGACGTGAATTATGTTCATGATGTTGATGAGAACTCCAACTGTGACTTGCAAGGTCAGCCTTACGTGACAGCAGTTTCCGACGAGATTTATTTCGACCCTGAGTTTGACTATGAATATGAGGTGGGTCACTTGATAAATATTTAAGACTTGTTTAAAAAGCTTAGTCATAAGAGGTTTGCGTTTAAACAAGATATCTTAGTCCAGGGAAACAATTTCAGTTTAGCAGTAGGACTCATGTTGCTCGACGTTCCGGAGGGACTCCAGCATTGACGACCAGTTACGAAAGATGGCGGGGCTCTTTTCTCCGGTTCAGCAAGTTTGAATCCGGATATGATTCCTGGACACACGACATTCTCAGTTGCTATCTCCACCCTGGAATATAAATGGGGTAATGGCGAGTTGTTCGGTCAACCTAGCAGAGTGTTAACGGGGATTTGGGAGAGGAATTGTAATAACCTATGATAGGTTGGTACCCTATCCAAGGAAGGGTGAGGGGGCTAAATTAGTTGTAGTTACTTCATTTTCCTCCAACCGGAGTGGAATGCCGAAGCCTACACGAACGAACCGGAGTTAATTATCGAAGCCTACACGAACCCGGTTTGAATACTGATGTCAAAGAGCAGTCCCTCGATTACTAGGATTGATGCAGCCTTTACCTTTCCAATGGATTCAAGAAGGAAGTGTCTTGTTCATTATCAATTAAGAGCGCGTTTGAGATGTGAACTATCGTCTACGCGCACAGTCAACTTAACGACACTTATTTTGCTAACTGCGATCTTGCACGTGTTGATGCCATCTTGGACGCTAGGTTCTCTTGTTTCAAATTCCAAAACAACATTTTAAAACGAATACTTATCTTATTCCTACAATTGCTAAAAGGTACCCTTTCTGAGTAATTATTGGTATTCCTCATACTGAAGATATCATTGCGCTTTTTCAGGAAATAACTCTCTGGATAGCAAATTGTGATCTAGGATTAACATTCTGTTGTGCAGAAGAAGACGAAGCAACTGTCTATGTTTGCGAGGTGCGTTATTTTGGTTCTCTGGCTAACATATAGACTGCTAGCAGTCTTTCCTTTTGCTTGGAAAGTCCGTGGGGAAGAAGGCAAAACAAGTAAGCGTACGAGCGTGACAGCGAGGTAAGCAAACCGGTAGCGAGGGTGTTGGAAGACCGCCCGTTTTCCGACGCCAACGCTACTTGCGACTCGCGGCTTCGCATGTCACGCTTGCATGCTCACGACTCGCTCACTTCTGTTGTGTTCTTCTTTGCGTTTTTCCTCATGGCACTCGAGCAAAAGGGAGAGTTCTTGCAGTGTAGGTAAGATAGTAAAAGGGCACGAGGTCAAGAAAATGAACTTTTAAGCGTCAACTGAAGTGTCGTATGTAAAGTGTGGTAAGTGCTAGCCTTGGTGGTTGTTACTCGAACACTGGCTGACGTGCCACTCGACTGCTAAATCCACAGGCTTAAAAGTTATAGCCTCCTGGTGCAGCCTAAATAATACCGTATGAACATTTGAATGGTACAAAGTAGAAACTTGTCATCTTGGCGTAACTCAGCTTTGTGATTTGAATGGTCACTCACTAGGGATTCATATACAGACTTAAAGTTGGAGCCACCTTGTACAGTACAATAAACAGTACCACATGAAAGTTTACTGCGCAATAGCTCTCATTTTCATGTTTAATCGACACGACTTTCGACTCTGGCTTTGACAATGTTAAGCCATGATAAATGTACACTGCTGTTTTCAACGGCTCCAGCGGGTCTGTCTTCATATTTTCGAACTTCTGGATCACATTTACACAGCCAGTGTGATCTTGTTAGTCTCGATTCTCACTGTGTGATCTTGTTCGTGAGCGTAAATCTACCATACACAAATCTCATTGGGTGTACAGCTACTGAAAATATACTGTGCCACCCACTGCGAAATCTTGTTAGGAAAAAAAGATTAAAGTACCCGCTAGCCACTTTGATCTTGTTAGTCAATGCAAAACCACGAAGTGATTTGCAGCTGTGCTAAAAACATCTCTTTTGTTGTTATCCTGGCAAAAAGGTTATCACGTTTTGGCAGACAACTTTGAAACGTCCGTGTGCTTTGTTTTGCTCGGAAAGACTCGGTAATTCTTCGTCGAGTCTTCGAGTGCGTCCGTAAATGAGTATTCGGCATACTTAAGTTAAAATATAAAACCACTTACCATTCAAAGCACACATGGCTCACAAATGCGTTCAACATTGTTTTGAAACCGTAATTTTCCGTCCCCCTTGAAAAAGTAGCTTGTGCAGAAAGCCTGTGGAAAAGAGAACGTAACGTTACTCCGCACATGCGACTACCCAGCCATAAAACAGGTCGTGCTTTGAAAAGTCTTTGAATAACGTTTCTCATATATAACAGTCGAACCCCTATTAAGCGGCCACCCTCGGGGAAATGGCAGGTGGCCGCTTAAAAGGGTGTCGTCAGGAATTAGCACAAGACTTAGTTGAAACGTCAGTTTATTCAAATACAAACTTGCTTTAAAGGGGCTCAGTCACGGTTTGCGCATATTGAAAAGTTTCGCCTCAATTTTTCAAATTCGTCGTTTGCAATCCGTGTCAATCTTCTCCATCCTTAGCCATCCTTGTTCCTTTATGGTTTATCATTATCTCTTTGGTGTTTTTCTATCTTATTGAACTGTTAGTTTCAGGTTTCCTACCATTTAAAGGTAATTTTGTATGTGGCCAAAATAACTCAAAATACTGCGACTGAGCCCCTTTAAGGCAACATGGAATCACATAACGGCAATGATGACTGCGTAAACGAGTACTGTAACTTATGTCCTCTTGACTTAAAACCGGGGTTAGGAAAGGGTCAAGGAAGTGTCGTTTCTCGCTAAAACGTATGCGACATTTCGCGTAAACAAACAAGCGAACAAACAAGCAAAACGTCGTCTTAGCATCATCTTTGTTACTTAGCAATATTTCTTCCGCTCGTTATCTCTTGGAAACGAGGTTGTGTTCTTAACCAAGTTACTTGCTTCTTGCATGAAGTGACTGGCAAATAGGGAATTTATGGTTTTGTTTAAATTTTTTGACAGATTGAGCCTGGCTCTGTCGCGTACCTTGATGGGAGGTTGACGCTATGTGATGTAGTTTTAAAGGTATGGTTACCGTTGTAATAGGTCTAAAACTTTGCAAATCACTGGCAGATACTAGACGCCTGAGCGCTAGTTTTGAGATGACTTGACGCCAATTTAGCTAGTCACACAACGCTTTTCCCCTGCTGGCGTGACAAGTTGTCCGCGTGACAGCGCCACATTGCAAGTGGAGCGTGCGCGTTGTCCGCGCACGCCTCGCGTGTAAGGTGGATGCGTGAACACGAATCTTACCGCCCTCGTTCTTCATCTAACGCAAAAATTTAATTTATTTCTGAACTGGTAAATATGAGAGAATCGAGTTTCTTTTCTCTGCCCTGAATTCAATTTTCTTCTACCTACTTTGTTCTACCACAATCTCAGCGCGGGAACCGTTATAACAAAGGGTGATTTCAATCTAGTTGTAATACACTGAAGAAATGCAACTGAAATTATGATAGAGCTGGTAATGCGCGCACAACCCTTTAAAATCGATGGAAACGTTTTGGGCAGGTCCACAGTTCAAGATGATCGTAAGGTTCAAGAATTTCGCAGCAAATATTGATGCATTTGTCGCCTCTTTTCACAGATCAACGATGTTCCTGTGACGCATCTCAGTGATATTGAACCTCTTGTATACGAATCAACCTCCACGATCAAGTTTCTTGTAGCAAGACCAGCACAAGAGGTCTGTACAAATGATTATTTTTTTCTGTGCACCCAGGGATAGATGATCCCTAGGCTAGTAACTTTAATTGCAAGATCTTTTAGTAGCTTGGATTTACTATTAGCCATTCAGTCAAATAACAGTAGCAGTTGTGCTAGTAGTAACGTTGTGACCCTGCTAGCTTATTTACCGGGCTGATAACGGTGTTATCAGAAAATGACATTTTTTAGGCTGGATTGAAAACCATGAGCCTAAATCTTGTAAAGTTGCCATTATAGAAAGGGGTGTGTCAAATCCTTTTGGTGCTAAATCCTCATAGCAAATGAAAACAAAACAGTCATTTATAGAAGGTGGGTTATACAAAAGCCCTACAGATCAAGAATGTTTTAAGTAACATTCGTGCAGACATCTCTAATTTCCTTCTGTACCCAACATAGTTTAGAGCTGATAAAAAAGGATTGGGAAGTGTTGTTTTGCGCCGCATAAACCTCAGATAAACTTTATTTATACAGGGAGATAGTTTCAAGAGCGTTGGAATTCGTAACACAGCACTTAAAAGATAGTTAAACACGAAGCTTCTAATTAGAAACTGATAATGGAAAAGGTTAACAAAAGATTTCATCTGACATTCTCCATTACTAACAATTCGTTTAAAAAGCTTTGCCAAATCGATGGTTCTTGAAACCAAAATATGTGCGGGTAGTTATTTTTAATTTGATGTTTATTTGACAATATTTCAGCGGCTTAATCAAGAGGCCAGCACTAGTAACCTTTTTATTTGAAATCCTTGTAGCAATTTAAATGAGATTAATACTTAGAAAACTCGGCGCCCTTTTGTAGACTTCTTTAGTTACATTAGCAGGCGTGTGAACGAAATGTAAATATGCAAGTTTTTGCGTGTAGAAAAACCTTCGAATGGCGTGTAGATACACGCGTGCGAGGGAAAGCCCAGGAAAAACTTCCACTAAACTCGTGTCTTTTCTAGCACCTTCCTTTTCATGTGCAAGGCATTGAAAAGCACTGAAGTATTACCAACTTAGAGCTTTTTGAATAAACAGACTGCAGGCTAGACGTATCTTTTGTATTAAAACGTCTTAGTGATTTATTACAATTTCTATTTAATCCCCTGCTAAGACCGTGGAATGTGTGTAATCTTCATCGAAAAAGATAGATGACAGCGGCTGATTTCAAAGGGTTTCCAAACTTTTAATGGCTTCAGGTCACGCAACAGTTGAGCATTGCGTGTTTATTTGTATACTTTAAAGCAAAAATCGCTCGCCTTATCAATAAAAGCGATTTCAATACGAAGAGATTTTGATCCGTAATTGCCTTAAATAACAACAAAAGTAGTATCTGGGTTTTAAGACGTAAAAAATATTTGTATGCCGCGGAGTGGATTGCATGCAAATAACGATAGGGGCGTTAAGATTTTCCCAGCAAAAACAAATTCTGCTTTGTATCATGGAAAGAGCACGGTTTTTGACAAAAGCACTTTTTGCTGAGAGCTTTTTCGGAGTATACAACTGTCTAACACATACTTGAGCAAATTGGATTCCGTTTGCATTCAAAATCCTCGGTTGATGGATTTCAAAATAGGATAAAATCTCTTAATTGTTAATCACTAAGTATTAGAGTCAGCTTACTAATCTCTTATTGCACTGTAGAGCGCAAACTTTTGGGCCCTGCTGCGAGGCTAAGAGCTTTACTTCCATTTGTATAGCTAGGAGAAGATCTGCTCTTTAAATTCCTCCACACATTGCACGAATATATCACGTTCTACAATGAATGTTTTGTTGAAGTTAAACAGCAACTTCGCGGGCAAAATGCGAGACACTTTTCTGGGGAATGAAAATCGGACGTAGTTTTGTCTTCTTGTAACGTGGAGCGTCGCCGATAAACGTTATTTTCTTAACAGGATTAAGATAAAGAGTAAAGCAGGTTATTTCCGGTCCATTGCTGAAGATAATCTTTCGTCTAGCAGAACACCCACAGAACACAGGTGCAATATCTGCCAGTGAAAGGCGACCTCAATAAGGCACATTCTGTTTGTTTCTTTGTTTGTTTATTAGTATCGCATTTTTTCACTGATTTATTTGATTTTATTTTTTTCTCACGGTTGTTGTGCATAGTTTTCGTTCTTTTCAAAATAATCCACTTTGCATTTGCCTGGAATTTCGCTGATCTTGTGCGGGTTACTGATGCCAAATCGAGTGCCGGTGCGCCACGAAAAAAGGTGATCTATACTGTAAAATACGATGCTCCCAGTTCTCTCGCAATTCTCCGCGCGTTCAACGACCGAATAAAAATACGAGACAATAGAGGGCTGTAAACATTCTAAGGTGTTCTATTATGCCTACTAAATTTTAAACCCTCCCGGTTGAAACTTGTTTTACATTTTTTCGGTAAACCTCAGATCGTGTTTCCTTCCTGCGTTGCCTTTTAAAACGAAATATTAAACCACAAATCTAGCTGTGTTAAATGAACCAAGTTGGTCATCAATCAACGCTTATAATCAACAAAAAATTTAGTGAGCCGGAAAACGAACACAATCTTTTTGCCGAAGTCAAACTCGATCCACAGCGCGGCATTGAAAACAACATGCCCAGCAAGAAGGTCAATCTCATTAAAATTCGCCGGCAAATTAATACAAAAATAACGAAAAATTGACAGAAATTTCCGTTTTTTAGAATTAACCAGACTTAATTCCTAGCTGAACATCGGTCGATTAGAAGGTAAAATTTCCAAAACCAACACCATAATTTATTTAATAGGATTGCCAATTCAATCGTAATTTTTACCAGCCGAGGGTAACATTTAATTTAAAAATTGCACATCACGTTATCTCTCATAAAATTGACGGTAGATTCTGTGCGATCCAAAAGAATCCAAATTATATGTATCTCGTTTCGTTCTGCTCCGCAAATTTGATCAATTTAAAGTGCTTTAAGATTGTCTTAGCGTTTAATCCAATCAACTGAAAATACACTCTCTCCTTTGTCGGTAGAAGGATTGTGGTTAGCTCCTTAACAAGCTTCCAAGCATTTCTTCTTCTAAGAGAATTTAGGGTTTATACATTAGCAGTCGTTTATCTCTCTTTCAAGTTTTGAACTAATGTACTTTACAGCGCTTAGTCGCTTTCCCTGTCATAAAGAGGAATAAGAAATATTTTGGGATTATTTCAAAAATGGCTTGTCGTCTGACTATTGGCCAATCATATAGTGTTATAAAAAGATCCACGAAAGCCCAGGGGAAAGTCCCTGGGGGTTTGCTACATCCCCCTTGTATTTATCCCTAGGTTAAAGCTGGTTTACGTTGTTTAAGAAACAGAAAGTAGTTGTTATCAGAAGGAAATGTGATTTAAGGGAATCCAAGCAGAGATCCCCTAGATTTCTTAAAGGAAGTCGGCCCCTACCTGCCTTCAGCTTAATTCTTACCCCAGGGCTAAAGCCGATTTGCTTATTGTGAAATGTAAAGAACAGTTGGTATTAAATGAAGAATGTGTTACACTGAAATTCAAGTAAGGATGCCCTTAGTCTTAGGGTATCGGGGATTCGGTGTGGAAAATCCCCTACCATTAAGCTATTCTTTAACCCACGGGTAAACACTGTTTGCGTAGTCTGAGAAACAGAGTGCAGTTGGGAAATATAAAGGGGATGTTTCCTTACTCAGTTACTCCTTACCCCACGGCTAACGCGGTTGAGTTGTTCAAAAACTATATTAAAACCCTTCGCCTTTCTTCTAGGTACGGGCCACTCTTTTGGGCAGTGAAGGAAGTCAAGACTGGGGCTTTGTGGATCCAATCGACGCGGAACTAAGTAGCTTCAGAATTGATGTGATCAAAGAAGAAGACGAAGATGGAAACGATACGTTGAACAGCGAGAAAACGAACGGCGACAAATGCGAAAAGGACAGCGGAGTCGGAAGAACCGACGAGAGCACGAAAAATGACGAAAGCTCCGGACCCGACGTCGTAGAGGAAGCTCGGCCGTCGCAAAACTCTCGTAAAAATTCGCAGGAAAACGGCGACAAACGCTTAGTAAAGGACGATTCAAACACGCGCGAACGAAAGAGTAGTAGTTCCACGCGTGGTAAGGAGGACCGAGCGTTTTCTCCCATACGGTCGGGAGAAAACTGCTCTGGGAAATCTCGGGACAATTCATCACCGGGCGAGAAAGACTCTAGTCGAAATCACAAGGAGCGCTCTCCCGAAAACGGTCGTACACGCCGCCATAGCAGTGGATCTCCAACTAAAAGTCTTTCACCTACGCACAATGGAGGATCGCCTCCCAGAAAGGATAGAGACAAGGAAAGGAGTAAAGAACGGAAAAAGAACAGAGATTCACACAAAGACAATCATGAATCTCGCGGTGAACGAGATCGCAGTCGACACTCCGACCAGAAGCGTAACAGTAAACTAGGCAACGTAAGCAGGACAATTCGTGCGTCTTACATAAGAGCCGTGAACAAGGACTCGACTCAACACATCAATTTGATTGGCGAGTCGGATTGTTTCGGTGGAAGGGGTGATTATCACGACCATCGTAGCAAACAGAAGTCAAATCTCACTGACAATCAATCTCTAAACGGATCTCAACAGAACATTGAATGGAAAGTTCGAATGTCCAAAGACGGTAGTCAGATTTTTGTTCGCAAAAGGCCTGCCACTGCAGCGAGGCAGGCGAGGAATAAACTTCTGCGCGACCGTGCCCAAAAAATTACCGACGAACGCAAAGGCATGACAACTGATGACGACACACAAACCGTTTACCAAGGCCGTTACTGGCCGAGAGAGGACCGGAGACGACACTTAGAACGAGTGCGGGAAGCGCGCCGAAAGAAAATCCAAAAACTACAACAGCTGAAAGAATCCGAGAGCCCGCACACGGGCAGCGGTTCGGAGAGTGGCAAAGGACGCCGGGATATCATCGTTGAGATGAGTCACAGAAAAATGAACAGGAAGCAGTTTGATGACTTTACAACAGTTCGTGAATATCTAACTCAACGAAACCCCGACGGGTCCCCCGTTGGTCCGATTCACGTTACCACTGTGTGAAAAGTGACGTTTTAACACATATCGTCAAAGACAATTTTTCTTGTCGAACTTAAGTATTGACCTCAATGAGGCCAAAAGGTTATCTGATGTTTTATTTGTTTTATGTTGCGTACTTATTCAATTTCTGTAATAATTTCGGCTTGTATATCGTGAAATATCCGACAATTGGGTGGGGTATTTCACGCTAAACTAGTGAGAAAGCACTGAATAGTTATTTTTCGTCCCGTGCCGAGTTTTTGGCGGGAAGTACGGTTCGAAGTGGCGGGAGCGAATGAGAGACAAAAAACCGCCAAAGATGCAACGAATTCCTCTCCTTTAGATTGGATTTTTTTTATAAAATTATAGTTTCTACTTTCATGGGAAAAATTTCTTTGCAATTGTCCATCAGTGATAGGAGTAGTGAATTCTTTAGCTTCTAGGCTGCAATTGAAAGTAATTTCCCATTTTAGTCATGGATAAAACGCAGCCTGATCGTTTTGTTTCTTAGAGAAACGATAAAACGGCAATGTTTGTTGCTCATGAAGCCACTAAAAAAAATCAAACGTCGGTTAATATAGCTGTTGTGTTGCAAACTTGAAAGTTTTTACGGGGAGGGGGGATTCTTTTTAAATTAGTTTACCGCCGTTCTGTTCTAAATTTTCAAATCTTCTATGAATATTTTTATTTGTTGCAGTTATGGAAAACGAACATTTTTATTAAACATTTATTTAACTTTTTTCAACATTGTCCGAAATCTTCTTCGGAGCCGTTACTTAGGCGGTTACGCAACACTTGTTAAAGGTCGCGTGACGGCCTTGAAGGAGAGTGTCGAGAGAATACATTGTTCGTTGTTAAGATTTACTGTTTATGTTATGTAAGGCTTGTAATTTACTGCCAAAAAGTTAAGCAAAAATTCCCGAATTGTATCTATGTATAAAGTAAAAGATGTAGTATTATTATAAGAAACAAATTTAATCAATTTAAAGAGCTATCTATGACATTTTTTTTTTCTGTTTTCAAGCAACGAAGGAAAGAGTGACAAAGAATGGAAAACAAGTTTATCATAAGTTTATGGAACGAAATGCGAAAATGTATAGAAATACGACGCGAGAATAATTATGCGTTATCTTAACGCTCCGGGATGAGTATTTAAAGACTTTTTTTTTATCAAAATGGCAGTCGAACCACTAGCAAACGCCAGTCGTGGAAACTGAAATTTAAGCTTATATATTTGTAAATATAATTATTTCCAGTCACTATTTCCTTTAAAAGGTGAAACGTAACGCCGCAAATTTGTTTTACAACTTATAAGCAGTGGCCGCCATTTTGAACAGCGGTTGTGATTTTTATAAGTTAATTCTTTGTCAGTCTAAATTCCTTCAACGTTTAACAAATTTAAAACGTAACTAACTTGGTGAAATCTGCAATTGTAAAGCCCTGAACTTAACAATGGCTGGACTCTTTTGCGCTTATTTCTTTGGGCAAAAATATTAGAACTAAATCTTGTAAATAAAAATTCGTCTTCGCTTGCTGAAGGAGCACGTAATGTTTTCAACGAAAAATAGAAATCGGCAATGAATTAGATTGACTACCGTTTAAGTCATTGCAGTTGTAAACAAGTCTGTGTCTCTCTGCCATAATATACTTCTGTCTCTTACGAACTGCTAAGTTTGGTTTTTCCATTTTAGAAATATATTAACGTCGTAAACTTTAAGACGTTAAAGTCCACTTAATTTTGGGACTTAACAGTATTCTTTGAAAATGTCATTAAAATCGAAAACCTGATTCTCTTGTGTCTTGTGCTTATAATATTGTTTACAGGAAGAAAGCTCTCGAGACCTTGTTTGCTTTTATAGTTGTAACGGTTATGTTACATGCTTCCAAGAAAGCTTTTCAATGGCTTTTTCGTTAGCGGAATACTAGGGGAGTGGAGGGGGCGGGGGGCTGTCATAAAGAAAGCTCTCAACTTCCAGATCACAGAATTATTCGAATATTCGCGAAATATCACCGAAAAAAGGAAAGGAAAAACAGATTTGTCCAGTTCAATTTAGTCACCGATTCCGTGTGATCCTTTAGAAAAAAATGCATATGTCTTCACTCTAACAAGAAAATAATCGCTCTGGCTTTTTAAATCTTGCCTTCCGTCATCAATGAATTAAAATCATTTTGCTTCAGAGCTTATCGTTTTCAACAAAGCATTTCACTCAAAGTACATTTTGCTGCTCTGAGAATATTTGAGTCGAAGTAGACAGCAATATTGATATTTTCTATTGAGTATGATTTATTGCCGGAGGTCATCTTTGTGCTGTAAGTACTTCTTGTCTTGTGAAAATAACACATTCCAGCCTTTGATAGACTTGTTTGAGCACGATTTTATACGCTTCAAAGATTGGTAAAGTAAACAAGTGCAAAATTTAGCTGTATTCCGAATCTGAGTCAAGTATAATGCTAAGTCAATACCTTCAAAAAGTATTCGCTTGATTTTCTTCATCAGATTTAACTGTACAATGAGATTGCCTTTCGTGTGTGGGTTAAATATGTAATTAACTTAGCAGATAAATCAAGGTCAAGCCCTTGAACATTGATAAATTTACCGGACGGCAAGTGTTTCCAAGAGCCTTTGCCCTACGGCACAAATACAAATCTACGCCATAAAAAAATGATGTTGTCATGCTTTAATTACCTAAATAACCGCTTGCGATGGATTGTCCAAGTCTTCTCGTCTTCCAAGATACGTCGTAAGTTGCCAAACTCGTGTTGGCAAACTTCAAAAAGTTGGCAAACTCGTGCATTCATACGTCAAACTCGCGTTAAATTACTATTTCTCTTGTTTAGATTTATAATAGTGATACTCTGTAAATTCACTATAAATTCACATCACAATCTAATTCAAATCACTCAACAAAAGTGGATATAGTCGTGAATACAGAGCTTTGAATTGAAAAGAGTAATTTTTGAAGATCGACTATGATCAAAAACAGAACTCCATCGCCCTAGAACACAAACTTTACTTACCGCCTTTTAACCCCAGTTTCTCCGCTAGTTCTTCCATTTTCTTCTGCTTGTTTTTTATGTCTTTATACGCTCCAGACGAAACGTCCCACAGACCTAGACAATTTTGAACTTCCTCGATGAATTGAAAAGTTCCCTCACGTTCGTCTTCACGTCCGTCCGCCATTTTGTGAAGTGTCACGCAAATCACGTGAATAGAGCGCGTGTTTTTGATTGGTTGACAGTTACCAACACACGTTTGCCAATCGTTTACACGTCAGATACAAGTTTACTAACACGAGAAAGTTGGTGAAAAAGTTGGCGAGAATAGAGGCAAGTTCTATTTATCGCCAACAGTTTGCCAACGTGTTTGCCGACTGTATTTGTGCCGTTCACACACACCAACTTCAGTTTGCCAACACGAGTTTAAAGGAGTCAACAAGAGTCGTGCCAGTCTCTTGTGATAAGCCGCAAGAAGGCCTGGGAACAATCACATCAAACATGGCGGACAAACGGGCAAAAACAATACGCACCTTTCGGGGTTTTATTTTAGGACACTGATCAATTTGCAAGCACAGGATCGCGATGCTGGACACTTATACCTGGCAGGGAACCCTTTTAGCGGCAATCTGTGCATTACGACTTGCAGATTAAAAGAGTAAAAATGTGAAGTTCAAGGCGATGTCAATGGCTCTTCTAACAAAAGTTACAAAACGTGTTGTGCATGCGAGAAGCGCTGTTTCACCTCCGCTGAAGTTAACTTTAGCTTTTCACAGAACATTTCCATCAACGGTGGGAGCTCCAGGATCTCACATGCCATTAAAGACCGTTGCAAGCGTACAGAATCGAACTCGTTCCCTTGTCCAAGCTCTTCGAACGGCCAAGAATGAACAGTCAAGGTTGATTCGTCTAGAGGAATTTAACGACCACGTGCTTCGCTATCAAGGCGTCAGCAGAAGTCAGGCTATAAGAGAACAGGTGATAAGCACCCTGCTGGAAATCAGAAAGAAGGGAAATAAGGAGGTCCGTAAAGAAAGTCAGAAAGCTTTGGCTCAGTTGGGGTGGGTGGACCCCGTGAAGGGGAGAGGGATCAAGGTGTTGTCCATTGATGGCGGCGGATCCAGGTAAATACATGTAATGGGCCATTCCATTTTTATCTTTAACTTCACCCTCCCCTTCTCCCTTTATTGAGGGTTGCAGAAATCTGAGGGGGAGAGAGTCTTTAAAGGTTGTTTCTGTGGGGGCAACTGAGTCGGTGCCTTTGATCTTTTATAAATTCTGAAGGCGGAAGAGTGTCGACACTTAGATCTTCTTTTCTTTTTGGTAGGGCGTAAAAGATTACTTTTCTGAGGGGGTAAATGGGATGGTCTAATATGCTCTTATTGACTAAGTAGGAGGGCTGAATGAGAAATATCTAGCTTGTGGTCATGATGTAAACAAGGGGCAACATTCATGTAGCTGAAACATGCAGGTTAATCTTAATCAGTAAATTGAGATGCAGTGGCCTAACAATGAGAAGGCTGGACTTCAGATTGGACAATGCAGGTTCAAGCCCTGGGTATGTCACTGAGTTGTATTCTGGGGTCAAACTTCATACTCTTTAATAACACAATGCCCTTTCTCCAACCAGGTCCAGTGTGTTCAAAGGAACAATAACACACTCTCCAGTGGATAGCACAATATTTGTTTTCAACGCTAGGATCTACTGGATAGCTGGATAGCTTCATCCACTGCCCGAAATCGTTACCCTGTTTAAGACCCAAATCTGTGATTTTCTCACCGCTATTTATGGCCTGACCAAAATATTCAATACCCTATTGAAGACCTGACCATTAAATCAATACCCTGTTTCAGACCTGCCTTATAATTTGTTCCCTAGTTCAAACCAATATTAAAGACATTGTGAAGGGCTTTTGTTGGTGATTTTATTGAGAATGATGAAAAAGTAGCTTTTTCTAAAAAACAATTCAGGACTAGAGTGCAAAAACCATATGCTAGTTGAGACCAAAATGGCTAAAATGGATATCCTATTTCTAACCAAAATGGCTTAAAAAAGGGGCTGCCCATCCCTAAAGGATCCACACTAGGGACAACTAGGCTCTAGGGTATAAAGCTGTACCAGCAAATTTCACTGCTGGAGGGGTATCCCTACAATGAACTAGCATGTAAGTAGTGACTTTTAAGACCATACTGGACAGGTTGGGCATTGGAAATATGTCCTTGCATTCATTGGATCTCATTGAGTTTTGCCACTTAACCTAGACTAGACTATATCTTACCCTAAAATTGGCATGGTGAGATATACAGTGTAAGTATAGACCTATACGTAAAGTACCACTCAAAAGTTAGTTACCACCCTCTGTAAGATGACAATCTTGCCTCTTGAGATGAGACTCAACAAGACTCTCATCTCAAGAGACGAGACTCATATTGTGAGTTGAGACACTCATCTTGCAAGAACTTTAAAAAACTGTAAACTGTAACATTGCTTGGACTTCTCCCACGATTTAATTGCCTGTTGTAAAGCAAACATGAAGCTACATCATAGCAAAACTTCATGTGCCCTGAGGAAGCTTCGCTTCCAAGCTCCTGCCAAACTCTGTTGTTTACCGTGCTTCTTGATAATGGTATGCATGAATATGCTGCAAAGTTTTAAATCAAAAACATATCGTTCATCGCTTTCAGGGTGTTACAGTGAAAGACCTGTACGTACGCTGAAAGTTCTTTTTTTACTGGTCAATCATAGTGGCTTCTTTTGCCAAGCGAACAGCGTGATTAATGAAGTCATTCACTATATATTGTAATCATGGTAACTTTAAATTATTTTCTGTGTTAGAGGTCTGATATCCATTGAAATCCTTAAGAGAATTGAACAGCTTTGCAACAAGGAGATTTATGAGTTATTTGACTTAATCTGTGGTGCTTCAACTGGTGCTATCCTAGCTTTCTTGATCGGCATCAAGAAAGTTCCACTGGAGGAGTGTGAACGCACCTATAGAAAGCTCAGTATGGATATATTTGAACAAAATACTCTGATAGGAACAGGGAAATTGTTCTGGAATCATGCCTACTACGACACTGCTAAGTTTGAACAGATTCTCAAGTGAGTATGACTTTTTGTGTATCTTTCTGTTTTTCTGTTTTCTGTAGAAATGTATTTTTTTTATCCAAACAAGTTTTCAATTATTTTAGATCATCCCAATTGTTTGGATTCTTTTCTGATAATGAATCTCAGGGACAAGAGATATCTTTTTTTTATCTTTGTCATATCATTCTATCAAGAAGTTATCAGTTCACTTCCACAGTATCGTGTTATGTGAGTGTACATGGGTACACGGTCATAAACACAGTATGGATTCAGTGCAGGGGGGGGGGGGGTAATCTAGAAAGTCATACACAGGAAGGCCCCTTGGAATGAAGCTAGTGAACAATGTTACAGGAGAACATCAAGCATTACCAAAAGAGATGTTAACCAAACAAAAAGGATTATTTGTCAAGTTCATGTTGTGACGGGAGTCAAGATACTCTGATTTCCATACCCTATCATATACCTCAATTTATGAAATCCCTAATATCCTTTAATATACATGTACCTGGAGCCTGGGAAAGGTAGCCCTTTCAGGCAGAGCCTCCCCACATCCATAGGGTATTGTAGGGAGTACCCTGTCTCCCAGGGTGCAGGGAGGTTGGTACTGACAGTGACCAATCGTTAGTTCCTGAGTTGGTTTGGTGTATAATGCAACAAAGGATGGCGTAATAAGTGGTACATTTGTGACTTTGCAAGCAGCAAGGCGTAATCTTTTCTGTAAGCTGAAGACATAGTCTTGTAAAAGAAATCAAAATAGCATCACGCAAAAATTCTAGACAGTTAAGCACACTTAAAGGTTCAAGGACCATCCTTTTTCTTTTTTTTAAAAAAAGGAAAGAAAGTGGAGATGAAAGGTTGATAGATTCTGCTAAGGATACAACTATTCCCAAGGTATTTGTACACCAAATTGTTTTATAATGTGATACTTACCTGGCTGTATAATACACTGTAATTAATGTGGGAAGAAGGAATTGAAATCATGCTTATAACTTGTTTATAATTTTCAGCCCTGCCCCCAAAATGTGCCGACAGCAGACAGTTCTGCTCTGAACTTGATACTGGAGTTCACAAATCCTAGCTAATGACAAATCCCTGTACCTGCCTGTTTCATGTATAATCCTGTCACCAACTACATACATGTACAACACAGTACGTTTTGGCAGGGCTGAAATTATGTTGGACTCTTCCCCTTGAACAAATGTAACTGTTATTTTATCAGCTCGTTATGCAATGTCAATCATCGATCAAAAGGTTGATTCCAGTGCGGTGTATATCTCAAATACACATGGACTACAAGTCAATCTCGCATTTTGAAACTCTTTTTCACAAACATTCCCACATAACATTCTTTGGAAAAAAATCAAGTTGGTAATTCAGTATTGAACTGGAACTAGTTAATGGAGTAGGTGCTAACGCTGGAGAATCTTTTCAAATTCATAGACTTTCTGATTTAAGATATTACCTTATAATATTTTTAGAGGGGTTTCATTAATGTCTTCAGAGGGCGGGAAACTGGTTTGAACTGAACCTCTTTGTAAGATAAACTTCTCGATAGATGGCCATACCAGGTGGGCCAACTCATCCTCACAGCTGGTCAATTTGCCCAGTGCCGTGCCCTTAATGAAAACCCTGAAATATAGTTCATTCCAAGGTAGGTACTTTGTATTGCTTTCTACATGTCCAGTATGATCTGGTCTTCTGAATGTCTAGAGCTCCAGTTAAATGGTCATGAGCTAGGGTTTATCCAAAGAGTTTAAAAGTAGTGAGAGTTCCCTGGTACCTGTTCGTGATAATAAACATTTGCCAGTGCTACCAACTGATTCACATTCACAATTGAAACATCAGTCACTAAACTACCCAAGGATCTTGCAGTAATTACTTTGGCTGAAAACAAAGTCACTTAGTTAGTGCTTTCACTACGAAGAATACCAGAGTTGACAGCAAAGAACATATTTGAAAAATATTTACATGTAACACTAAGTAACACATGAAAGTACTGCTCAATAGCTTTCATTTGAATGGTCACACACTGGGGTTTCATCATTTAGAAACATCTTGTATAGGGTAACAAACAGTACCACATGAAAGTATTGCTCAATAGCTTTCATTTGAATGGTCACACACTAGGGTTTCAACCACAGAGTCTGGAGGATTTAAAAGTTTTTAACCGTTCTATTGTCATTGCTCATGTCAGTACAGGTGGCTGCAGTGTCCACAGTAGTGAATCATTCTATCCTGTTGCCTTATGTGTTCAGTAACTACACACATCCTTATGGTTCCATCTCAAAGTTTCCTCAGAGCTGTAAGCACAGGCTGTGGGAGGCGTTAAGAGCATCTACTGCAGCACCTGGCTTCTTTGAGGAGTTTAAACTTGGACATGAGATCCATCAGGTATTTTAAAAGACTGTAGCTTAGATTGCACTCTTCTCGGTGACAAGCGCCTTTATTTGTCCTATTTTTCAACTGTCAATATCGTCTTCAGGGTTTTGATATCGCTATAGAGCACATGTCTTTTTTTTATTTGATTTCGACTCTTTTTTTCCCCAGAAAACGAACGTTAACGTCCCAGTTTGAGCCACGCCCATCCATGTTGACCGAATGTGTTAGCAAAAAAGTGCCCAGGTTCGAGTATAGTCGACAACATGGGTGGAGTTGCATTGGCCAGAACATATGAACCTAAGTACGTTCTGACGAGCCATTAATATTTTCTCATTCAGCCCACCCACTCAGTCAATAACCTCAGTATTTGCTCGCTCTCTTGCCTACGTGCCTTCTATTTAAAAATTTATCGTAGCCACCCACCTACAGTTACAACTTACCCACCCCTTCCTCCATTCAGAATGTCATGTTCTTAACAGGATGGTGGCCTTCTTACAAATAACCCTTGTGCTATAGCTGTTCACGAGGCGAGGCTGCTGTGGCCAGATGAACCTTTTCAGTGTATAGTGTCTCTGGGAACTGGAAAGTACAAGGGGAGGTCTGGACCAAGCACGGTGGAATTTAGCAGTTTGCGAGAGAAGCTGCTGAAAGTTGTGGCCAGTGCAACGGATACTGAAGGTGGGGATTAGCGAAAGGATTGCTTTAAATGTACGTTTTGTACACGCGGCTGAAATTTTTCAGAGGTGACATGAGCACATGCCATTTTGGCAGTATCTTATTCCTGGGGACCGACCGTTATTTTTCTGAGGATGCAGGGGGCGGGGGCGGGGGCTGGGCAATTTTCTGGGGCTTGAAATTTTTTTTCTCACCTTTAGGTTATGTATCATTTGTTCTTGTTGTCGGGCAATACCTTGTGCAAGAATTTTTTTTAAAGTCAAACACAGTACCTTGACAGTAGAAAGCACTTGCTCGATTATTTCCCACATGGCTCCCCTTCCACGACTTTTTTTTAGCCGATTTTGCTCTGCAGGGATTTTTTGTTGCAAAATTGCCCAACCCCCCTCCCCCTTCAAAAATAATGTTCCGTCCCTTAGAATCCAATTTTTGTCGGCCAATCACAAAATTGCACAACTACTCTGAAAATATTCATGCCACTGTGGTACCATGTTGTTGCTAAGCAACTTCGAAGTATGTAATAATTTTACTTGTCAGTCATGTTGCATGTGTCCAAATTACTCTATGTATGAGATTATCCAAAAAAAAGTCATGCGCGCGATTGTATGGGATTTCAGGTTTCTAACACAATGTGAAGAGGAATGTCTCAAAATCCGCCAGCGTAGCTAAAGTCTTCGTTTCCTAAGAAGAGTAGTTCGTCTAGAGACATCTAACATATTGACCCGGAAATGACTTGCTGATAACAAAGCTCTGTTACTTACAAGCAAAATCCAAAACGGAGAAACGACTTTTCAAACACAGCGAGGAAGTTTAGTGTCGAACCTCAGACATCTGGCAGTCAAGCGGAGGAAACATTTAGCGAGCAGAAAGTTCTGTTTATCCAGATTGATCTCTAGCTATTTTTCTTTTTTCTTTGAACAAATAGACCTTTTGACGGTTTCTGACACCGTCTTGCTTAGGGGGAGAGGGAGTCGGGGAAAACACGCCAAAACATTACTAACAGTAAATGTATGAGAAAAGTAGATAATCTAATGTTTAACAACTCACGACAAATTCTAGTTCAGAAATATCTATGAATTAAAAACTAAAGATACCTGGTAGAAGAAGTTACTGATAAAATTTCAGGGAAATAGCCTCGCTAGAAAAGAAACAATTAAGGTTTTCATTTTCCCATACATTTTTCTGTAAACCGAGTTGCAATTCGCGGGAAAATTTACAGATGTTTGCATGAAGAATTAAAAGTGCTATTGCACGCCTCACAGGAATCTATGTTCTTCACATTTAATCAAATAAACTTTTTCTGGGTATCTTTTCCTTGTAACTCATGAAATCTTTACTTTCAAGTTATTGGGCATTGGGCTTTTAACTTTTCCCAAAACATGTACTGTTTGCACACGCTCCAGCCCTCCCCCCTCCCTCTTGCAAGCAAGATGGCGTCAGAAATCATGAAACGGTCTATAAAAACCGTATACGTAATGTTCATATATTTTATCCGCTTTTGGTGTTTTTCAGCTATTGACACCGTTCTTAGTGACATTTTACCGAAGAACGTTTATTTCCGCTGGAACCCAAACATGTCAGCGGATATACCCATGGACGAGGGTCGAATAGAGATGTTGGAACAGATCCAATTTGATGCTAGAAGACATTTGGAAAAAGTGGACGACAGCTTAAAAACCTGTGCGAGAAGTCTGCTACAAAGCAAAACTGTTGTAGATCGATCAATGGACAAATTTAGGGCTTGGTATAGGACTATGTGAGACATTGTTAAAAGCGTTTGACAGAAAGTCATATTACTTGTGTTTTGTGTCCTCAAAATAGTTAGGATTCGTTGCAGCACAATAGTTTAAAACCTTCATTGCGAGAAGTTTTTTTTTAGATCGTTCTTGTGGATAAGTGTAGTGATTGGCTAGTATAAAGCATTTCTTGAAGATCCATGTACGTTGAAGAGAGTCAAGTACTTATTTTTCATTCGTTACGGTACAAACTCGTTAAAAATTGAAAGAATATTACAGTTTTATAATCAAAGCTACAGTGAAACTTGTAAATGTTGTTACCAGAGTAATAAATTACCTCACATTCCACAATCACAGCATCGTTAAAGTTGTTAAACATTCTATCCATCTCGTGTGCTTATAAAATGTATATGATACGATTTTTTTTTTTTGCCATTCATTAAAAATTGTCAAAAAAAAATAGTGCTTTCCATTGTCCTAGATAAGCAAACTTCAAAAGTGATTCTTCCTGTTTAAAGGAAAGTAATTTTACGAGTGGAAATTTAAAATATACCGCGCTTAATTTGATTAAAGAGACAAACCAATCAAAAGCTTGCACATCATTCCGTGCGTGGCTGCTAATGTTTGAAAATTTAAATTGCAAATTATACATGACATGAAGCATTGTCGTTTGTGTTCTACGCACAAGTATTTGCCATCCACGTTCAAAATTTCATCTAGCAGAACTCTACCTTACCTTCGCCCATTTCTAGCTTAATATCAAGTTGCTGTTTGGGATTGTCTTTGCGTTGGGAGTCGTTCCAAGAACTTAACTTCAAGCTGGAGCGCTTGCAGCACGTGCTTCAAGAAGCCAACGATGTCATCGTTTATTCTTTCTATATAATCCTTCACAAGAAGGTAAGAACTGTACAAGGTAGTAACTGTTTTCTATAGAGCAACCTCAGCCTTTCATCCTGTCTGAGAGGAAAGCGTTGTACAATATCTGGGTGAAATAGTCAACAACAACGATATGCCAAATATAAGTTATTCATTCCATACTGGAATAAGTATTTACTTCAAATAACAACTTATCTGAAGCAAATGCGCAAATAATAGAAACAAGTAATTTAATTATCTACTTTTTATCCCTCTTTCAGGAAACCTTTTGACGATAAACCGGAGATTGCAATGGAAACATCCATAATGGGATAAGTTCAGGTAACGTAATCGTGTTATTTCCAGGCTGGGAATTTCAGTTCTCCCTACATTGTTACCACACATTTGTTGTGACATTAGCTCTGAGAATATAGTAGCTTATCAAGACAGAGTCCGCTTTCTATGCTAGAAGAGTCCTTTTCAGACTCTATCCTTCCCTCCCCCCCCCCCCCCCCGAAAAATCAATTTTACCACCTGTGCTTGACTCGAGTATTCGTGGCTGCGTTACTGGAGGTTACATTAACATTGAAAATTTAATTTGCTTGTCTTGGAACAGATACTGCTATTTGTCTGTTTGGTTTCTGTTTGTTTAATTTTTCTCTGAGAACATGATAACTTACTGGGTTGTTTTCTTAATTCCTCTGTAGGTCATTGGTATTGCTTTGTGCAGGCGATTGACGAGATTAAACTGATGAGCAAGACGAGGGTGCTCTCTTATTAAGACAATGGTGAGTTCTTGGCTCTCGTTTTATCTCGCATCAGTTGTGCATAAGTAAAAGCAACTTTTCAAAAATATAAGTGTCGATAAGTGAGATGAGATTAAAACTCTACAAGGTGTGACTGGAGTTTCACTGCTCTCCAAGAACTTTTTTAGGTATTGTCTGTTACTCAGAAAAAAAATCTTTTGAGCGTATGCAGATTAAAGTAAATACGATGTTTGTTTTGGAAAGGTTTCCGTATGCAGTTGAGGCAGCTGATCGACCTAAAGAAATTTTTATTTCTGTAGTGCTTGTTCGTGGTCGATGGTGCAATTTTGACCGACGATAGGCTAAAACAAAAGTCTGAGTAAACGTTTCTGTGGTGGAACCCACTTGGTACAAAGCTCTTCTGAATATCTTATTGGCAATTTCATGATTTTCACTGGTACTGTTCACTTCTTTATTGTATACTTATTCTTTGTTCGGCTGACCTTGAATGACCCTCTTTTGGTACCCTTGAGCCGCCATGTTGTTTTTCGTGTTAAAATGTAAATAAATCACGTGACTTCTAATGGGTAAATTAATTCAAATTGGGCGATGATTTCGACCAGTTTTCTTGTGTTATTATTAAGTTTTCAAAGCTAGTCGAGATTTTATTTTCTTACTTTTTTACTTCAATACCTTTCGTTTTCATGCGGTTTACATTTCATGTGTTTTGCATTTGGGCAATTTTCACGTCCAAACGTTCGCGCAA
Source organism: Orbicella faveolata (assembly GCF_042242905.1). Taxonomy (NCBI): domain Eukaryota; kingdom Metazoa; phylum Cnidaria; class Anthozoa; order Scleractinia; family Merulinidae; genus Orbicella; species Orbicella faveolata. The sequence continues at coordinate 5,968,000 of NW_028301569.1, forward strand.
GAATTTGTTGACAACTTTGATCGAAGTGTGCCATGCAACACAAGTAATATTTACACCTTTTTTTCCGATATTTTTTCCCCGCATTTTTAATGACTCGCCAATTAACGAAAAGAAATCCTTCTTCTCCTCATTTGACAATAGAAACCGTCATGTTTGGGCTAGAACTTGGACTATCGAAGGGCAGGAAAGGTTGAAAGTTAAACGGCAGTGACCGTAATGTTTCAAAAGTATAAATTTATTCTCAAGTTAACAGGTAATTAACTCGGAACTAATTTTATTTCCAAACTGCGAAAAGGTATTTGTTATATCGCTTTCAGATATTTTGTTATATAAATGTGACTTTTAAGACGAGGTGATCTCAAACATCGCCTCATTTGCAGTGTTAGCTTATGTTTGATACCTGATTGCGGACCGCGTGGTTATCTTGCATAATAACAAGGAAACCAATATGGCGGCCATCTTGAAAAAAAGCGTACAGTAATATTTAATTATGCGAACAAAATGTCTCTTACTTCGCTACTTACAGTGGAAATAACCCACTATTCACGTGTTTTATCAAGGTAATCAATTATTAACATATATGGTTTTTCTTTATATTTTCTTAGAGTACCTCCTTGCTTCGGATTCCCTGTGGACTCGTGTGGATTCACATCGAGGACAGATACCTGCTGATATGAAGTAAATTCTGGAATATGCTTAATATGGCTTCTGTTTTCCGAGCTTCAATAGGTAAATGGCAGCAAGTTATTTTAGATACGAATCTAAGTGTAAAGATTTTGGAAACCTTCAATCTCGAGCAGTCTTCAACATCCAGTTTCTCCTTAAGAATGATCAAGAACATTTATTACATATTCAAAGGAAAGATTGTCTTGATGTAATATCAAATTCTCAGAACTGATTTTAAAAAAATTGTATGTGTTTTGGCAGAGAGAATCCATATTTCAGGCATTTTGAACTGAAAAGAGTACGGAGTAATAAACGCAGACCCATGATATTAAAGTCAGAGACTTGAAAAAAACAATTTTTCTACCAGTCAACTCGATGTATTCTTTTGGAAGAATTCTGTGGTAATTTGAAAGTGTATTCGACTCTATTTCCTTTAAATTTCACTGAATTTAATCGCTGGATTATGAAAGTCATTTGACGTTAAATCACGGATTAGGAGGAATATATTCCTGATATTTTGAAACGGGCATCTCAAAACAGTTTTAAAATATTATATTGTCGTTGTAGAGAACAGGGGCTAAGTTTCTCAACGCTTTTCATTTTTATTGGCGAAAATGTTCTTTTCTGTTTGAACTCTTCGGCTTTAATGGGTCTGCGTTTATAAACCGTGTTTAAGGTTTTGAAAACTTTCAGCACATCTCGTTTTTGCAATGAAATTTAGAGCAATGCTATGAATTTGAAAGTTTAAAAATTGACATTCATTTAGCTTTGTTTCGATGTTATATTGGAGACCTGAAACATTTCGTTTCACGGGCTTCAAAATTATTTGTAAACATGGCATAGTTACCAAAATGCGACATCAAACTTCAATTATTTTTCTTCAATCTAGTTTATTATTTCCTTAGTAGAAACCGTAGTTTGTCAAAGCAAAGGAAATGTAATTTACTCTACTCTGTATTACAGTTTTATTTCTCCGTTAAGAATTTTCAGCTTGCTACCGATTATGACATACTGTGGTAATTATTTTAGATAGTTTTATCCTTAGTTACCATTGAATAATTTCTCTTGTATGGTCTTTTATTTTTTCATCTTTGTAATGTTACAGATAATTTTCACACTTAGAAAAATAAGCATTCAATGTAAACAACTTCAATGGTTTATTAAAGTGTTCAATAAACAAACAATTGTTGTGAACAATGGAGTCTTGGTTTAATTAAAAAAATAATGCGTTTTTAAAAGGGGACTGGAAACTAGTCAAAATGTAGGCTATCTCTTTTTATATTTTTTGACTATGTAGGGTTGCCAATAAAGGAAAAAGTTCTGCACTTTAAAACGGGACTAGTGAAAAAATCAAAATAAATGCTGCCTTTTAATGGGCCAAATCTGTTTGCAAACTGCACAGATTTTTCCCGCCAAAAGACTTAGTTTATTCTTGACTTTCTACCAGAGACCATTTTAAAACGCAGCCTTTTTTCCCGCCAAAAGACTTAGTTTATTTTTATGATAAATTTTACCAGCCTCCTTTTAAAAGCGCAATTATTTTCCCGCCAAAAGACTTAATACATTTTTTTGAGACGATACGGAGATCATTTCAAAGCTTACGTTATTTCCCTTCGAAAAAAGACTTAGATTTTTTTCAAAATATTTTTGACCTTTCTGAATGTGTTTGTCGCTCCTTGGCCAAAAGACTTAGTACATTTACGAAGATTTTCTAACTGGATATATTTTATTAAACGTGTAGCGAGCTTTGAATGTGTTTATTAAACTTTGTCGCATAAATTCTGCAAAGTGAAAACTTGGCGAGCTGAAAAGATCTTGTAGCGTTATTCCTTAACATCTTCAATGTAGCATAGTTGTCTTTCTTTCATCCTGCAATGAAAGGTATCAACAAATTAGACAAACGAAGAAAAGACTGGCCATGGCCTCTAAAAAAATTAATCCAGTACATAAACAGATCCTACATGATGCAACGGTTTGTCTCGTCAGCTAGTTGAATCAGTGAATTATTGCAAACTACCAAATATGAAGGGAACTCATTTCGTTTTAAGCAACAACTTTATTTGGCCTTTTTTTAGATCGAATGGTCAGTTGCTTGTTAAAACATTTAACAGGAAATATAAGGAGTAACGTAATTCGACGTTTCGATGTATCTAACATCATTATCAAGAATAAAACTCGATGAATGTCAAAGTTATTAAAAGAGTTAAGTTATGAATATCATTAGGTGGACATTAACATAATTATTCACACACACTGGAATGCCACCTAATAATATTCATAACTCAACTCTTTTAACAACTTTGACATTCAACGATTTTCATTCTTGATAATGATGTTGGATACGTCGAAACGTCGAATTACATCACTCCTTATATTTTTGTAGATTTCAGGAAAAAATCCTTAAATTAAAAACATCTTAGAAATAAGTTTCAAGCCACAAATATTCAGTCCGAAATTATACTAAGATAATCGCTAATTGCTAGCTGTAACAAACCACTACATTTAATAACAAAGCGCGCGAAGTATAAATATAGAATACAAATTATTGAAACCCCGCGAGAGTCAGACAATATTAGTGTGTTCTGAGAGAAATGGGAGGAAAATGAAGGTCAAATTTTCGTTTTAAAAATTGTTTTAAGAACACTTGCTTATGCGCTTGAAAAAGCGTCAAATTTTCCACCATTCCGTTTTGTTTGTCTGAGTTTGTCTGAGTTATGACGTCACTCGCGCGCTTCGCTATTGTTGCTAAAAACAATGACAACTCAGATATATGAATGCAATGAATAAATTTCTCAGTACAAAAATTGATATACTATACTCTTGTCATCTAACGAACAAGACGACGTAACTACTTGTAAAGATTTTTGGACATTTTTCAAACTGACAGCGATTATAGATAAAATTGTTGTTAAAGACAAAATGATACAAAAGTATACCTCCTAAATTAATTCACCCAAACATATAAACAAAATTTAAAAGCTGTTTAAAAACATTTCGTGCAAAACAGCTGCATACTGAAGTTCATTGACTTGTGATTTCCAATTAGAAATTAAATGTAATTTTATAAGAATATTCTTTTTCAAGAGTTTTATTGAACTTCATTGGTCTTATTAATACTAAGACCATAGTTGGCATGCGGGAAGAGTACAAGAAATAGAAAATTCCATATCTCTAGGTTTCCTTTGTGGGTAGGCAGTTTGAAAATTAAGCGGTATTCTCAAATAATAATAAAATGCTAAAGGCAGTATTAGCCACCTTCCTGGAGCAAATATGGCGCTCGAAATTTTAACATAAATTATCCTCAATTTTAGGTATATGTCGCATTATATTTATATTATATTTATATTTATAATCACAAGAAAGTAGCTCAAATATTTTTCCAAAAGCAATTTTAATCATGGAAAATTCAAAAATTAACTGCAGTATTCTCTGGTTGTCATGCCTCTTGATATTCTTAATATTATAATATCTATCACAGAATTGCAACTTCATCCTCGCATTTAAGAGCATGTCCACCAGAGGACCAGGCAGAGGTGATACATGCCATCTCACCGATTTCAGTGAAACTTTGCCAGTTTGAAGGGCATGCCCAATTACTCAAAAAGCCAAAACCGTTTCATAATTGCAATTTTCTGGGGAGAGTTACACCACCCCCCTTCGTTTTTTACATAAATTCCTATAAATACTACACTAAATAAGGGTAAAAGTAAGGGGCTCTTAAACCTTATCAATTCATTCAATTCAATTTTGGCTGCACATGAGTGTAGATACGTCCTTCGTGAGTTATAGACAGGAGTTTCACGTAATTTGAATTGTGACCTGTCAATCAATGTAAGTTAATAACCACCTATGTAAAATGGCATAGCAAACTATGGTGATTTTGAGGCCAAATATCTCTGGTGGCCAAGTCCCTCCCAAAGAGATAGCTATATCACGGTTCAGTTCCACCTTTGGCCTGTACGAATTATTGAAAAAATTTTTGGGACCTGCTATTTTTTGTTCGCAGATCGAGCTCAGACCTTGCATATCTCGCACAAGATTTTAATTTAATGACTAACATCGCAGAAGTTCCTGTCTAAACCGCACCCGTAAATAAGCCATAACTTCAAGATGGAAGCTCAAATATTGAAGAGCAACATAAAGACAATAAAGTTTGAAGTTCCAGTGAAGCTCTTATTGGTATAAAAACAAAGACAAACAAGTGCAGTTTTAGAACACTGATACAGCGGTTGTTGCGAGCCTTCATATGCAGTTAAAAGTCTTCAGATAACAAAATTTCACTTGTTATACCTTCTCGTCTTCCTAATTCACTCTTCTTAAACTTGAGATGCTCTCTTGATAACATTATCGCTTTGCCAGAACATTCCATGACATTGAAATTCGTACGCCATATTGAAACGATACAAATTAGTGCTTAGTAGCCAAGCTTTGAAAGGTGGAGAGGAGTCTGGGCATCACAACACACAAGAGACCACCTATTTACCTTAGAGGGATACTACGCACTATCAAGATCTTTGGAAAACTACAGCAGGAGAAAAACTTTACGCAGACGAGGATTTGGATAATTCAATGGATGAATACTGCCGTAAAAGTGATAGTAGTCGCAGCTAAAAGAAGAACTGATAATGATAATTATTTACAATGCTAATAATTTAATCACAAAGGATTAACAGTACACTATAATACTCAAATATTCAACATTTTCTAACGCTATTGCCAACGGTATTAATACCACTAAAATTACTTACAATACCGATAAAAATAATTAAATTGGCTCAACAATAATCACAATACTCTTTCGCTATTTACAATACTAACAAAGTTAGAGTTTTTACCTACATATTATTTCTGGTACTGACTTTAAGGTAGATGATTTGAAAATATATCACGCAAACTTCCCCCAAAGTCATTTACAAAGTGGTACTAGAAGCTAGCACGACAGGTGATTTGTCGCTCACATTGATTTTCTTGCGAAAAATCCTAAGGGATTCGTGTCAGGACCTGGCTGTTGTGCATATATTTCAATATGCCGTTGACAACCGCGAGGTAGACTAGTGTATTGATTTGTTGGTTTCCAGATGCCCGAGCCCACGTCTGTCTAAAACCTTAATAACCTCTATATAGCTGAATTGTAGCTTCCTCGCCTTGACCACTCAGAAATCCTTACACCGAAAACATTTTGAGCAAACTAATGCGAGTATTGATGGTTGGGTCCCTGGTGTATGGCGTGACCAACTTTTGAGCCTCCTTGTTGATCATTAAACAAACAGAGCTCCCGCTGCTTATTTACAACTTATGCATTTAAAAGTGAAATAGGAAAAAACATGATATGAAAAAAACTGGGAAACCGACTAATACGTAGAAAATGGAAGCCTTGATATTTGTAAAAAGTTATATTCATAAAAGTTCAGTGTCACTACAATTCCAACTCTCGCCGGATCTGTTGCCTTGTTCGGATGGCAGTGGCCAACGTTGTCAAAACACCGTCTTCATCTTCATCTTCATCGTCATCGTCATCTGCATCGAGAGATGCTGCAACTGTATCGCCAAGCAGTCTACCACTTTTATTGAGGGTTGATAGCCTGCTGAAATAGCGGAAAATCTGCATAGTGGTCAATCACTCCTTTTTCTGGAATCTCTTCTTCCCCCTACTGTCCCGCAAGCCCTTCATGCGCGTTGCTACATCTCCCGGGTTAGCCTTCTGGCCTGTCTCTTCCCCCAGCAGGAACACCTCCCGTTAATAGTATCTCACATTTTCGGAGATGTTTACGGCATTTCTGCCCTTTTTGAGGGGCCACCCTTCCTCTGCAGAAGGTACGCTTTGATTGTCAGGTTGGTCGGCAGCGCCTGCAGCCGAGGATGTAGGCACAGATTGAAAATATTCACCAGCCAAGGACTGGCAGGTTTCTGCCCATTTGCGTTTGACCTGGTCATATTGAGTCTCACGTTCAAGTCGTATAAGGTGCTTCCCCACATCGAGATGCCTCTGCAAAGCAGCACTTTGATGCAGCACTTTGATGCATCCTTCCTCGGGGCAAGCGAATGGGACCCTGTCTTCATCTTCTTCCTCTTCAAACTGGGTGGCTGGATCTGGCCGAGAGGGGCTGGGTTCAACAGGAGATGGTGCTACAGGTCTCACCGCTGTCTCCCACTTCCTCGTTTGGTCTTCCAAATGGTAATACAATGGTAAGATCTGTTGCTCCCTGTGAAGTACCAAACCGTACCAGCATAGCCATGCCCTCAGTCCTCCTTCCTCGTAGGTAAGTTGTTCAGGGACTGTAAGCCTGTCATAGTGTGTTTTTGCATCGTCTACAAAGTAGTTTGTACCTTGCAGACCGACGCATAGCAACCCTTCACGCCGCCATGAGACTCGATCGCTGCCTTCATAGAAGCTGCGGTTACCACATCGTTTCCCTCGTTCACAAATCGCCTAATGTGACTCTTTATTGAGGCCATCCGACGGTCACATACATCTTTTCCCGGCTGTGGTTCACTAAAGTCATAGCGTGCAACTCTAACTCCGCTGCACTTCCCAATGCTTGGTAAGGAAAGCAACAGAAAAGCGGTGTGATAACACCCAACGTTATCCGACTTCAGAAAGGCTTCTGCAAGGTGGGGCTTTAGTCCCTTCTGAGTTGCTAATGTGTGCTCTAGGACAGATGCTACAGCAAACCAATTCTGGTTACAGTCATCAAAGAGGTGAATAAAAGTCCTTGTCTGCAAATAATTGCAAAAGAGTAACTCATCATCTCCACCAAACATGATTCGGTTGCACTGTCACGATCGTGTAGCTATTACCGGAGCGGTTTTCAGGCTTGGGTATTTGATCCGATTAGCTTATCTCCCAAAGATTTTATTAGAAGCAAACAAGATAAAATGGAGCACCCTACCTCACCCGGCATTTATTCGAGTAAATAATGAGAGACAAGTACCTTAACTTCACTGCCAGTTTCATCTTTCGTGATTGCTACCGTCACATACCAGGATTTCCCTTTTTTCCCAAACCAGTCTCTTTGGGTCTCTCTGAAACTCATGGGAAGGAACTTCATTGCCCAGTCCATGATTAGGAGAGCTTGATTGGTTGATAGATGATTGATCACGAAGGATTTGGCTGCATCTTCGAGGACAGCTCGCACAATGTGCGCCTTCCACTGTTCCAGCTTAGGTAGAGCGCTCTCGACATCATAATTTAGCTCTTTTCGTCTGTCTGTATCACTGCGACATTGAAGTAAGAGAAGAAACCACGTTGCTATTTTTTTCTGAAACCGGAGCCACTAGAATTTGAACTGTTCATGCAAAAAATACGGAAATAGGCTCTTCACATTTTACTTGAAATGTACATCACAGGAGGAAAAGGCTAACTGAATATCGATGACTACATTCCTCAAGTCATCACAGCGATCACAGCAGATGTTGTGTTGGTGCTGGCATGTCCCGCGATGATCACTGTCTGTCCACTGCTGAGGGCATACACGCTACAGTGGTCGGCACAGGGCTCCTCTTGGGAATTATGGATCTTAAAAATCTGACTTAAGATATTGCTTTGCCGCTTTCAGCCGACGTTTGATGGAGCTTGATGTTTGAGGAAACCTGATCGAGGAAGTCACGGTCGCCTTCATCAAACAACCCCACGTGTGCAAGAATTAGTTCTTTCTCAGAAGACACTTGTTTGGGATACAGAGATTTGTCGAAGCTGAGCACTTATATCTCTAGACCAAGAGCTCAGAGGAAGAAGCTCGTTTCCTCGAGATGAAATATCGCAGTGAGAGTCACAGTGCGAGGCAAAAGAACAGAAAGATTAGACATTATTTTCACAACGTAAAGGTCACGAAGAAAAAGAATTTGTTGTGCTAAGGTCCCACTTACAAACCCCGACAAATTTGTTTACTTTTTAGTGTAGACATAATTATTTGGCGCACGAAACGTCACAGTTCATGTTTCGCAGAAGTTTTTACACAACAAATTCAAGAACAATTTCACGAAAATATATTTAATAATAGTTGTTAAGAAATGCTATTAAAAAGAAGGAAATGTATTTTGAAATAAACAAGGCCAGAAAATGTTTTATTTAGCTGAAAATGGACAGTAACTACAAATATAATGTCCGTAATTTTCTGTCTCGGCTTATTGCAGTAATAGTTTTCTGAATCTTTTTCAGGGAATGTAAGGTTAATTTCTTTGTTCCAAGTTCAAGATCATGAAATTGTACTTGAACTTATTATTCAAAAACCTCAGTGAAACATGAACTGTGATGTTTCGTGACGCCAAATAATTATCTTTGCGCCAGCAACTAAACAAAGCAAGAAACCTTGGCGCATCAGTGACAATGTTTACAGCAGGAATAGTAAACTATTTCTCCCTTTCAATCAATTTTTTTTGCCCATCAGAACCGCAAATGTTTGGTAAAATGTTAACATTTTGTGTGTGTGTGTTATGCTGGGATGTTCTCAAGTCGCAAAGTGAACGTGCAAACGATATAACGCAAGTGAAAATTTATTGCTCGGCCCATACGCATTATGTATCCGTAATAACACTCTGTGCGGTATTCCTTCGGTAAGTTGGCCTCCTTGTATATTTTTCTTTCATTATTATTTCCAGTGAATTTTAGAGGGGGTCGGTAAAGGGGGTAAGTAGAGAGTCAGTTGACCGGGGGTCAGTGTTTTGTTGTAACCCCTCTGATGTCACGTTTCACAAGTTCAGTTTTTATCCACATCGTTCGTCAACTGCTACTCATATACGTTGAGCGAAAATTTACACAGTTACTATCAAGTTATCTTCATGAGAGTTCACAGAGTATCCAAGTATTGCAGCGACTCATCTAAACGTGTTGTGATGTCCAGACTCCTCTCCACATTTCAATAGCTTGGCTACTAAGCACTAATTCGTATCGTTTCAATATGGCGTACGAATTTGGAGTGTTTCAGCGAAGCGATGATGTTATCAAGAGAGCATCTCAAGTTTAAGAAGAGTGAATTAGGAAAACGAGAAGGTATAACAAGTGAAATTTTGTTATCTAAAGACTTTTAAATGCATATGAAATTAAGGCTCGCAACAACCGCTGTATCAGAGTTCTGAAACCGCACTTGTTTGTCTTTGTTTTTATACCAATTAGAACTTTAACTTAACTTCAAACTTTACTGTCTTTATGTTACTTTTTAATATTTGAGCGTCCATCTTGAAGTTATGGCTTATCTGCGGGTGCGGTTTATACAGGAACTTTTACGATGTTAGTCATTAAACTAAAATCTTGTGCAAGATGTGCAGGGTTTGAGCTCGATCTGCGAACAAAAAATGGCAGGTCCCAAAAATTTTTTTAATAATTCGTACAGGCCAAAGGTGGAACTGAACCGTGATATAGCTATCTCTTTGGGAGCGACTTGGCCACCGGAGATATCTGGCCTCAAAATCACCATAGTTTGCTATGCCATTTTACAAGGGTAATTATTAACTTACATTGATTGACAGGTCATCAATCAAATTACGTGAAACTCCCGTATATAACTCACGAAGGACGTATCTACACTCATGTGCAGCCACAACTGAATTGAATGAATTGATAAGGTTTAAGAGCCCCGTACTTTTACCCTTACTTAGTGTAGTATTTAAAGAAATTTATGAAAAAAACGAAGGGGGGTGGTGTAACTCCCCCCGGAAAATTGCAATTGTGGAACCGTTTTGGATTTTTGAGTTACTGGGTACGCCCTTCAATCTGGCGAAGTTTCACTGAAATCGGTGAGATGGCATGTATCACCTCTGCCTGGTCCTCTGGTGGACATGCTCTTAAGCCCTGGTCACTTTTTATGATTGTTCCCGAAAAACTGAAAAATTTAAAAAGTTTAAAATTTCTATTTGTATATCTTTAAAAGTATTCACTTAGTAGTAATCAAACTTTTATGGCGAGTAAAGAATCCAAACCTCAAAAAAAAGATACAAGGATACAAGTAATGTAAGGAATTTGGAATATAATGCTGATAAAATCTAAATTCAAACTATAAAAATGTTCGATTAAATACCCCTTGAAAACATGGTCGCCATAGAAACTTCAAGTCATGTGACCCAAATCCAAAATATTGACATACGAAAATGTCTCTTCATAATATTTAGGAAAACTAACAAGGTTTTGCAACTAAATCTTGGAAGCTCTTTAAGTTAGAAATCCTGAAATCGGCTCCTGTACTTTAAGCCCTTGACAAGCCAAAATGTTGAAAATGTAAAATGACAAAGCAGAAAGGGCTCAAAATAATTTGTTTTAAAGATGATTGAAGATGTCAAAAATAACTTTTGTTATCAAAGAAAGCTTTGTAATTTTGATTCTTTATTTCAACCTTGTCAGCTTGTTAATCCCCTCCTCAGCCCCCCCCCCCTCCTCAGCCCCACCCCCGAAAAAACTATTTTCATTAAACAGAACTTGATGCAATCATCATCGAAATAATCGATCGTGAAATCGAAAATTAGTTGTGTTTACCTTGCACCGCAGCTGGATTTTGAGTAAAAGTAAGAGATTATCAAGGTGAGAGAGTGAATCCCCCATATAGGCCTTCTATCAAAGGTAATCTCTCTTAAGTTATTTTTAGACATAGTACCCAGTTCTTCCAAGGATGTTACTCGCGCGCTGCGTGGACAGCCGAAGCGACTTTCTCGAAACTACCCGAGACGAAATGGCGGGAACTTCATTTTATATATTTTGATTTCGTTTCATAGCAGAGATGTTTTCTGCACTCTCAGCCGTCTTTTTGGTTGACTGGGCTTTCGTTTGTTTTGTGCTCGTTTGGCTGTTCATTATTTGAAGGCAACGGCAACGAGTTCAATGGCCGTGCAGGTGTGCTTTAATCTTTTGTTCATTTCTTTACCGTTGTTTACAAAGGGTCACAAAACAACAACGTGAAAGAGCCACATTCTGCATATTCGAGAGAACGTAAACTTCCTTTTCGAATTTTGGGATATTTCTGACAGTATAGACAAACTGAATGATTCTAAATTCTCGCGAGATTCGTAGGTTGAATATTAAGTCGTTTTCTAATCGACGTTGTCTTTGGCGTTGTTGCCGTTGCTGCTTAAACTGCTTTTTGCTGCTTGGGCAGCGAGCGTCTACCTCTTCTTTCGATCATCTGTTTGTTCGGTTGCCAAGCTTGTGTTTGGGCGTTTGTTTGCTTTGCACTCGTTTGTCTAAACATTTCTCTGCCGTTCATTCAGTTGTTATTGTTTGTGCAAGGGACATCCGCCTCTTATTTAAACTCCTAGTAAAGTTTCGAAATCGTGTATTAAAACATACCGAGAGCCGAAGCTCCCTTGCTTGTAATCAAAATATCCGAAAGAAGACATCCCCACAGCGTTGGAGGCTTTCCTTTGCTTTGAAACGAAACGAAGCGAAACGACGTACATATACATAAACAGATCCTCCACGAAAACTTCTACGCAACGCGCTAGTAATACTCGGAAGAACTGGGTACAATGTCTAAAAATAACTTAAGAGGGATTACCTTGGATATAAGACCTATATGGGGCATTCATTCTCTTACCTTGATAATCTCTTGGTAAAAGTCTATTCCGCTGTTCTACACAAAAACCCTCCCAAAGTCTTAGGTAAACCTAAATTCTTTCCTCCAGTCATTGCCTCCAAATTATGACCGCACAACTTTTACAGTTCACTTTGCCGACCTCGTACTTTTCACAACAGTAGACCTTTTCCTTAATCAACCTGTAAGGTAGAAAAATTGCCCTTGCAAAGCATACACAAACATTGTACCTAGATGAACACGATGAGGTAAATTGGGCCAGAAACACTTCCATTAACCTACAAATTTCTTCTCTGAAAATCGAAGAAAAATGGGAGCCTCCCCAAAATACGCACGTTTTTGAAAATTCTAACTTTCATTGACTTTCAGGCCTAAATATGTACTTGCTAGAACCTTTATAGATCTCCAAAGAAAACGAACTGCATGAATTGAAGAGTTAAGAAATAATCAAAACCCCAGTACTATTCAACTGTAGTAAATATGTATGCATTGAAACACACAGGAAAATGTGAAAAATTAACTAAATTCCCGATCGGAAAAGTGGCCCAGCCTGGATTCCGAAAAGCATACAACTGCTGCGACGAAGCAAAGTTTTCAAAACAATTTGTTTAAAGGACGATAACTTTTAAGTATGACGTGTTTCGCGCTAGGTGACATAAAAACAAAATGTCCTCCACTGATCTTCATCAGCCATCTTGGATTTCAGTTTTTTTGTTGTTAAAAAAAGTCAAAAATCTGCAAAACTTAATTTCAATAATTTGGAAACAAAATACTCAAAATACATGAATTGTTGGAAAGTTCTAGATTTTGTTTAACCTGAAAACTAAACCAAAATTAAATCTAAGCTCAGAGACAAAATCTTTGAAAAAACCGAGTCATATGTAAAACATTTGACATACCAAATTAAAATATTAAATTTCATAACATCTTTTTTTTAGGAAAAGGCAGAACAGATTACACTGATATATGTTACACAGGCAGAAATGTGTGATTTTCCTCACGCTATGTTCGGCATTCAACGCTCACTGTATGGGTACAGATCTCATAGCAGCATATATATGATCTTCAGTCATGATTGCGCCTCTAACTTGAACTGAGCAACAAAAATTTGAATTCAGATTTGATAAACCATCGCTATAAGTACAAATGAAAATAGTTTGTTATTGATGGACTTTCCCTTGTTCGACAACTAAGGGATTGGAATTCAAAAGGGAAAATTGCAAATTATCAGCACTTTGTTCTTTTGTCATTAATAATGTTAGGCCTTAAAGTGGAATTTCAGTATATTATAGAAAATAAAACTAAGCTTGTAAACTTACCATAACAGCAGATTTCCTTCCAATTTCTAGTAGGTCCAACAATCACCAGATGTACTTTGTAACTACAAAGAGTTAAAAAAATCAGTCATCAATCCTCTGTGGGAAAAAAAGATGGCGACTGGTACATTTACCCATAGTTCTTAGCGCACGAAAACTGTAACAACGTTCATAAAAACGTACAGAAACGTTATAAAATCTTCAAACCTAGGGTACTTAATGAACTTAGTACGGGAACAAATATTGTAAAAATTTGGCTTTCTTTGTGCCTTGAAGGCTCTGTTAGGTTCGCAAGGCATTGTGGTAAAATGTACAGCCGCCATCTTTTTTTCCTACGGTGGATTCCAGAGTTAAATTCAACACAGTTAATTCGTATCCTGGTTAACCCATTATTTTTGTTCTCTTGTGCCCATCATGACAAAGCACATTTCTGCGCGGGAAAAATAGTTTCAAAATTGCCTGAAGAGCATATTTTTTTCCTAGACCTCCTCTAAGGGAAATATAACAATCTGGTAAACTTACCGTAACATGCACAGCTGATGTCCTCCAAATTCTAGTAGATCCATGCAGCGATCACTAGATATACTTTGTAACTACAGAAAGCAAAAAATCAGTCATTAATTCCAGAATTAAAGACAATTAATTCATAGCTTGGTTAACCCATTTATTCTCTAGTGCCCATCTTCACAAGGCACACTTCTGTGCCTGAAAAATAATTTCAAAATTGCCTGAAAGGGTATACCATTTCGCCGAACTCCTCTGAGGGAAACATCAGAGAGTTTAAGAAAACCACGACGGCAACGAGAACGGCAACGTCGCTAAACAAAAGGTTTAATTAGCAGAACAATGGCTGTGCACGTGCGTTATAATTCTTGGTACATTTCTTTGCCGTCCTCTGCAAAACAACAACGTGAAATGACCGAATTCTACGTTTTCTGGAGAATATGAACTCTAACGGCCAATATTTTCTTTTAAATTTTAATTTCAAATTTATCGCGGAGTCCTATATTCAGTTTCTTGATAGTTTTGACAGTGATAAACAAAGTAAATGATTTTAGAGTACCAGGAAACCGTAGGTAAAATATAGAAAAATATGTTTTTAATCGACGTTGTCTGTCGTGATTACGTAAGCTCTCTATTTTACATTGAGAGTGCCACAATAAGTAATTTCCTTCCTGAAAAAGCTTGCTTGATACTATGAAAATTTTGATAGTACAGTTGCGCAAAATCCTTCAAATTAAGCAATGATTTTTAAGAGAAATAACAGTTCAGAAAATACAATGAAATTTCTGAAAAAGCAACCGTTCATGACTCTAAACTTGATTAATTTTGACTCAAGGAGGGCATACCAACTTCACCGATCTCAAACTACCTCATCGCTTCCCACACCAAAAAGCGCCGGTTTCCAGGGCCGACTTCTCTGTACGCCATTTATGCATTCTGATAAAATCCTTGCATGGATGCGCCAACAAATAGTACTACAATACAAGATCACTTTTTTTATCGTTTACCAGTAAAGGCCATCATAAATAATGATCTGCATTTCCCAAAGTCCTTGATTCACATTAGAGAAGGTTTACTTCGAGTCAAACGACCTCACAAACTGATGCTTGCCATCAAAATATTCAGCCAGTGTCAAAATGGCTAACAGAGGACAACAACTTCACCTCGATTAGTGTAATCTTGTCTCGTTTTCTGTCGTTGTTTAACAAGCCTACAGCGGAGAAAAACATTGAAAATACAGCTTAACACTGCAACAATCGAACTACAATTTCACAACCAAATTGTAGGTTTGATTTACAAGAGACGATTTTTGTCGCACATCTGTCGCAAGCTTGTGGCAAGCGTTGCACGTCCAAATTGATCTTTAAAAAAAATACAATTTTTCAGAGTATATCAAGTTACAAACTCTAGTTTGAACCTACAAATAAAATGTCTATAAAGGTGTGTGTCAAACAGTAAACAAATATGTAGACGCACGCAAGCTTAAATTTTTTTCTCGACAGCGTACACGTTACAGTAATCGCTCCCGTTTGCTGTATTTCCAACAACTGTGTATAAGCACAAAGAGCAATATCATATTCAATAAGAAGTGGTTTCTATGTCTACATATAACTACCAACCTGGAAAATACCCAAGAAGACACAACAGCCACGTTTGGAAAGACGAAGCTCGACTTAGCATATCAGAACGAAACACACGTTGTTTCCTATTATTCCAAAAGCCAAATTTGAAGCGTCCGTTAAATGTATCGTTGTCTCTGAGATCCAGCTATATCTTCTTTTACCAACGTGAAAGTCCACTTTTTTACAAGCCTGGCGTGGCAAAGGTTTTCATTTTTGCAACGACATCCACGGAACAAGAACCGGCGAAGGCGAATGCAAATGAACTAAACTTGCTATGAATAATTATGAGCGTTTGCACGCTCCGTTGTGATGCAAATTTGTAATAACCACAATTTTCGCGCCAGAAACAGTCCCATTTCGATGTCCGTCTCCTATTTGTTACACTTTAGTTCATTGAAGATTGCAAAGGTCCTGTCGCAACAAGTATGAAATAGCAAAGCAGAAAAGATTAATCTGGTTGATTCAAAGCGATTAAGTCTAAGTTATAAACATGTGACAGTGATAATTTGATTCACACGGTCAGAAAAAGGACATATACACGCATAGCTAGAGAAGATGGCGAGGCCCTTTTAGGGTGGTACTGGTACTTTTAACGTGGATAGCAGCGGATGGCAAGTCTTAATTTTCAAACAAAGTAAAGAAAGTTATGGCCTGTCTAAATAATTGAGGAGGGTGATTTGGCGGGGACGGGGGCGGGGGACGGGGAATCAGGAGCAATTAGATATTGGAAAAGCAGACACTAAACCGTCACATCTTCCATGCACACAATCAACGAGTTTTTTTTGCCTCCAATTTGCTGCTATTTCAGTTGTCTCCGATTCGTCCACGTGGGTTTGACCGAAGACGAGCTAAGGGGGCACACCTTCTAACCCGACATTTTTCTGTTGAAGTGTGAACGGCGGGAACGGCTATTGGTGTACAGTGGCTGGAGGTCACCCACGTAATGGCAGCATTTTCTCGTTTCGCAGATGCTTCAAGAAAGATTGAGAAATATTACTGAATAACTTAATTCCGAAGACATATATATCAAAAGAAAAAGGATATTGACCGTTAAGAGACCTAAAAACGTCAATATGTTTAATGTACTGACGAGCATATGTAAACAGCTACAAGTTTGAAACAACAATTCAATCCACGCGCTATTTGGCTGTGGTGTGGAATTTTACTTCTAATACGTAGAAATAGTGATAACAATGGGTTGACAGGCCTACACAACTCCTACCCACGTGTAATAGCCCCTTTGAGAGTTTTGCTCGAAATATCATATTTTTGAGGATCTGCTCCTTTTGTATGGTAGATAGGGGGATCTTTCAATATTTCGCTAAGCAACAATCCTGTTTTTAGGAGGACATTTCACCAGAGTAGAGCCGTTAGAGGTCATAGGTCTGCGTGGTTTCCGCTGTTATCCGCGTGTAATTTGCAGGGTTCGACACCTCTGTCTTTTGCCACGTGCTGGCTTTCGTTATTTGAAACAAAAATTATTTACAATTTTCATAATCAATTAGCTTATGAGCTCGAGATTTCTTTAAGATTTTATTTAAAGCAAACTGGGCTAGGTGCGGGTGTTTCTCTTCACTAATACGGGCTTGTTTCCTGTGTTTTATTACAGACGTTAAATGAAATGAGGAATCTTTGTCAATAATATGTGATAATTCTGATTGTGCGTTTAGATGTTCAAAGAACGGTTTTTCTTCTAAACTACTTAGCTTACATATCACAACACTATACAGAAAGCAAGATACAGTGAGAAATTAGAAAATATAATAAATAATAAAGAAACTCTGGGAATAAAGTTTTATTCTTTAAGGACGGTGCCTACTAAATACAAAGGTTTTTGCGCCAGATTAGGACCACGCGGAAAAAGTAGATCCTTGCAAAGGCTATTGGAATCCATAAAGAAAAATGGTGTTAGCCTCGCATTATTTCGAGATAATTAGCTTTGAATCTTAACATGCTGACATCCGCATTTTGCCGAAAAAAGAACGAAAGGATATTTTTTCACAGATTTCCTTAAAATTCGCCTTTACATACAGGAAAGCAAACACATTTATAAAGATCTCAAGACTCCATGGTAAATGATAACAAAAACCATTTTTGGTATGTTTTAAGTATTAAAATCATTGCAACAGCGCTTTTAGCGCCTCTGACAGCCTTTTCAAAACCTTTACGGCGCCCGTTACATTTTTTCCTGTCACAGTAAGTAAAACATTTGCGTATCTCGCACTTGTTTTGCCCGCGCAATAGGCCATCTGCAGGTATATGTTTACTGTTGGATTTTTCAGTATAATTTTCGACATATAACAGCTAGTTTTTCAACTGGAAGACGTTAACAGTTAGTGGTTAGCGATATGGTGCTATTCTGGTGTTTCTGGTTTAAGTACAGGTTCATTAAACTTGACTTTGGTCACAGTAGGAAAAATTTGCTTTCATTTTAGTCGTGTAGTTTGATTGCGTCAATGTCAACCCAGCGCCCGCGTGGCGATTACACCATCGCTAGTTCTCTTCTACAAGGTACTGTTTTTCAAGCCCTCTTTCAATGCTCAGTTCAGTTCATAGCGGGTCCAACAGGCTTGCATGGAACTCGAAACACAAATTTTCTCATTTCTTTTTGCCGCAAACAATATATCAACGGATTCAGTAGCGAGTTTAATACGGCGCAAGTGCGAGCCAACGGCTCCCATACAACAAACACGGCGTCTAAGTTTAAACGTTTCTTCACTCCTACTAGTATTAAAAAGATTGCTAAGGCCATTGGAAGGAAACTTAGCAATACAGCGCTCACTACGAACGCAGTGGTCTTGAGCACTTTGTTCTCTTTAACAAACCTTTCCACTTCTTCTTGGGGTAGCTGTTGGGCTTTCATCATGCTTTGGTGGCGGCGTGATTCACGGTACAAAACAGCATAGGTTATGGTGATAAAAAGGATACAGAAGGTCATAGCCAAAGAAAGTATTAAATTAAATGCAACTCTTAAAATGACGTTATTGGAAAAATATCCAATACCTTGGATAAAAGAAAACGCCCAAAAAATGAGTACTGCAACCGTGATTTTCCGGTTGGTGACAATGTATGGGTAGCTCATGGTAAATTTAATTGCTATTAGCCTCTCGCAAGTGATCAAAATCAGATGAAGCGACGAACAGACAGTCAAGGCGCACAAAAAGAACTTGTGAAAACCTTCAGTCACGCTTCTTTCGATACCATTATAATTAAGGAGATAAAATGTTTTCCATGCGATAAACGATGGCTGTACTACTAGACCAGTTAGTGCGTCAGTTGCCGCTAAGCAGGCCAACAAGATGTTAGGGTTGCTTTGGAGTCTTCGTCTTCTTTTCACGGCCATTATCACTAGCACATTAAACAGAACTGTAAAGGGACAAGTGATGCCGTTAATGATGATAGTGATGATACTGACTTCTTGAGCGAGATTTGGTGTGTCGCCTTGTGCTGTCATCTCAGTAACGTTTGTAAAATTTCATCCAGAGAGTTTGGCCATGTTTAGAAAGAGCAGCGAAGGTAAACTGACTTCTCAGATCGCTCGATCCGCGAGGATTTTTATTTGCTGTTGTCTGGATTGTCACTGCCACATTAAGTGTGACATGTGTTTTTCTCTCACGGTTCCCATGCATTAGCCAAATTTCTTAGTCGGCCTTAAATTCTCGGCCGATTACTCAATTATCATTATCAGCAATTAAAGGTAATTTTCCGTTGTCTTGTAATTTTAGTTCCTGTCCAGTCCATTGATAAATGCCTGAGGCGGTTGAGACACCTCGATGGGAAAAAGTTTTAGTAGTTATAACTATTTTTTCAACTTAGAAACTGGAAAAGATGCTCTTTTATCCAAAACCAAGAACGGAAATTAACATCCCAACCATGTATTAGTTTGAGATGTTTATTTATCAGAGTACAAATTTTTAATATAGTTATTTTCCCATATCTCAATTGTTTTTAATCTGATTAAAACTAAAGTAACTCAATCAATTGGGCCGATGAAAAGTGTTTATCGTGCCCGACTAATAACGCCTCGTCCACACTTCGCCAGAAAAATTTGAAAACGGCGTTTTCAATCTGAAAACGCATGAAATATTTTCCGTCCACTCTACGCCGGAGAAATTTGCAAAAGCAACAATCACTGGTCATTTTGGATTTGTGTTTGAGGAAAACTCTTGGAGGGAAGCACATGATTATCGTGCAGTCACCCTTTCGAAAAGCTCGGTTTTGAGAGTTTTATTTGTAAGTGTACAAATGTTTTTCATCGATATTTTCCCATATCTCATTTGTTTTAACCTGTTTGTAACTAAAGTAACTCAATCCATTAAGCCAATGAAAAATGTTTAAAATGCTGGACTAATAACGACCCCTTCACACTACGCCAGAAAAATTTGAAAACGGCGTTTTTACTCTGAAATTAGTAATCACATACAATTGCTATAAAATACCCTGTTTTTGTTTAAATCTGCCAGAGCTAATCTGATATATTTAGAAGGGTGACAAATTACCGGATATTGGAAAAACTGTCTGAACAACCTTGACTGTTTACCAACTGAAAATGTCAAGCAATATCATTTCCATGATGTGCAAAAATATGAAAAAATTTCACCGAAGGAAAGCATAAATGTTAAGGAGTTTAGACCAAAATGAGGTCTGGTATATCTGCTTGTCATTACGTGAGATGTTACCATAGCAACGCCTTTAATCCAAAAATTGACAACCAAACAATAAGCCTTATTTTAACAGTACCCATACTCGTAAAACTCTACAGGGAAAACTTTAAGAAAAATTAACTAAGTTTCCTTTTAGGGAGGGTGTTCGTAAATACTCTGGGAGCCACCTTAGAACAACAATTCAATCTACGAGCGATTTGACTGAAATGTGGAGTTAATACTACTTCTAAAACGTAGACAGAATTGGAAATCGTTCTCATTGTGCGTTTAGATGTTAAAGGAACAGTTTTTGTTCTAAACTACTCAGTTTACATACCACAACGTAACACTACAGAGAAAGCAATTTATAGTGAGAAATTAGGAAATATAAACTATTAAGGAACTCTGAGAATAAAGTTGTATTCTATAAATTAAGTCAATGTTTTTATTTCGATCTCGTTACTTTAACATAAGTAATAATGAACCAATTGTCTCTTTCAACAATCGAAACGCTTCGTCGAAGTTATACTAATTTACAAGGCGCCGCTTTTCAAGCTCTCTTCCAATGTTCAGTTCAGTTCATAGCGGGTTCCACACGCTTCCATGGAGCTCGAAACACAAATTTTCTCATTTCTTTTTGGCGCAAACAATATATCAACGGATTCAGTAGCGAGTTTAATACGGCGCAAGTGCGAGCCAACGGCTCCCATACAACAAACACGGCGTCTAAGTTCAAATGTTTCTTCACTCCTACTAGTACTAAAAAGATTGTTAAGGCCATTGGAAGGAAACTTAGCAGTACAGCGCTCACTACAAACGTAGTGGTCTTGAGCGCTTTGTTCTCGTTAACAAACCTTTCCACTTCTTCTTGGGGCAACTGTTGGGTTTTGATCCTTCTTTCGTGGCGAAGTGATTCACGGTACAAAATAGCATAGGTTATGGTGATAAAAAGGATACAGAAGATCATAGCTGAAGAAACTATTAAATTAAGCATAGTCCTTACAATGACGTTATTGGAAAAATATTTCATGCCTAGAGATATAAAAGAAAAGGCCCAAATAACGATCGCTGCCACCTTAATTGTCCGTTTAGTGACAATGCATGGGTAGCTCATGGTAAATTTAACCGCTATGAGTCTCTCGGAAGTAATCAAAATCAGATGAAGCGACGAACAGACAGTCAAGACACGCAAAAAGAACTTGTGACAAACTTCAGCCACGCTACGTGCGATACCATTATAATTAAGGAGATAAAACGTTTTCTGTGCGATAAGCGATGGTTGTACTACTAGACCAGTTAGTGCGTCAGTTGCCGCTAAGCAGGCCAGCAGGATGTTAGGGTTGCTTTGGAGTCTTCGTCTTCTTTTTACGGCCATTATCACCAGCACATTAAACAGAACTGTAAAGGGACAAGTGATGCCGTTAATGATGATAGTGATGATACTGACTTGTTGCGCGACATTTGATGTGTCGCCTTGTGCTGTCATCTCAGTGGCGTTTGTAAAATTTGATCCAGAGATGAGTTTGGCCATGTTTAGAAAGCGCAGCGAAGGTAAACTGACTTCTCGGATCACTCGAGCATTTTTATTTGTTGTTCCCTTGATTGATTCACCGCCACGTTAAGTGTAACATGTGTTTTTCTCTCACGGTTCCTATGTATTAGCCAAATTTATTAGTCGGCCTTAAATTCTCGGCCGATTACTCAATTATCATCACTATCAGCAGTTAAAGGTAATTTTCCGTTGTCTTGTAATTTTAGTTCCAGTGTAGTCCACTAATAAATGCCTGAGGCGGTTGAGCCACTTAGATGGGAACATTTTTTAGAAGTTATAACTATTTTTTTCAATTTAGAAACTGGGAAAGATGCTCTTTTATCCAAAACCAAGAGCTGAAATTAACAGCCCAACCACGTATTAGTCTGAGAGGTTTATTTTTGTGTGTACAAATGTTTAGTAAAGTTATTTTCCCATATCTCAATTGTTTTAACCTGTTTGAAACTAATGTAACTCAATCAATTGGGCCAATGAACAGTGTTCATCACGCCCTACTATGCCAGAGAAATTTGAAAACATAGTGTCACTCTGAAAACGCCTCAAATGTTTTTCCGTCCACACTATACCAGAAAAATTCGAAAAAGCAACAATCCCGGTCATTTTGGACTTGATGAAAACTCGGCTAGATAGAGAAATCAAATGATTATCGTGCTGTCATCGCTCGAAAAGTTCTGTTTTGAGAGGTTTATTTGTAAGTGTACAAATGTTTTTCTCTAATATTTTCCCATATCTCAATTATTTTAACCTGTCTGAAACTAGCGTAACTCGATCAATTAGGCCAATGAATTTTGTTTATCACGCCCGATTAATAACGCCCTCTCCACACTACGCCAGAGAAGTTTGAAAAAGGCGTTTTCATTATGTAAACCACCCCGGTGAAATTTAAGAAAGCAACAACCAGCGGCCATTTTAGAGTTCTGTTTGAGGAAAACTCGAGCAGAAAAATTATATGATTATCGTGCTGTCATGGTTTCCAAAAGCTCTGTTTTGAGAGGTTTATTTCTAAGTGTCCAAATGTTTTTCACTAATATTTTCCCGTATCTCTATTGTTTTAACCTGTTTAAAAGTAATGTAACTCAATCAATTAAGCCAATGAATTATGTTTATCACGCCCGACTAATAACGCCCCGTCAACACTACCCCAGAGAAGTCTCAAAAAGGCGTTTTTACTCTGAAAACGCATCAAATGTTTTTCGTCGGCACTACACCAGAAAAAATTTGAAAAAAGCAACAATCATTGATCATTTTGAGGAATCTTAGGCAGTGAAATCACTTGGTTATCGTATTTTCATCGTTTCGAAAAGCTCTGTTTTTAGAGTTTTATTTCTAAGTGTATGTTTTTCACCGATATTTTCCCATATCTCAATTGTCTTAACCTGTGTGGGACTAATGTAACTCAATCAATTCGGCCAATGAGTTATGTTTATCATGCCCGACTAATAATACCACGTCTGCACAACGCCAGAGAGATTTGAAAACGGCGTTTTCACTCTGAACACACATCAAATGTTTTTCCGTCCACGGCTACGGCAGAGAAATTTGAAAAAGCAACAATCACTGGTCATTTTGGATTCGTGTTTGAGGAAAACCCGTGCAGGGAAAGTACATGATTATCGTGCAGTCACCCTTTCGAAAAGCTCTGTTTTGAGAGGTTTATTTTTAAGCGTACAAATGTTTTTCATTGATTTTTTCCCCATATTTCAATTGTTTTAACCTATTTGTAACTAAAGTAACTCAATCAATTAAGCCAATGAATTATGTTTATCACGCCCGAGTAATAACGCCCCCTCCACACTACGCCAGAAAAATTTGAAAACGGCGTTTTTATTCTGAAATTAGTAATCATATACAATTCCTATAAAATACTTTGTTTTTGTTAAAATCTGTCAGAACTAATCTAATATATTTAGAAGAACGACAAATTACAGAATATTAGGAAAACCGTCTGAATAACGTTGGCTTTTTAACAATTCAAAATGTCAGACAATATCATTTCCATGATGCGCCAAAGTATGGAAAAATTTCACCGAAGGAGAGCATCAATATTAAGGAGTTTAGGCCAAAGTGAGGAATATATCTGCCTGTTATCAGATGAGATGTTGCCATGGTAACAGCCTTAATCCAAAAATTGACAACCAAAAAGTAAGCCTTATTTTAACAGTACTCATAGTGATACATCTCTACAGGGAAAACTGTAAGAACGGTTTTTGTTCTAAACTACTCAGTTTACATATGCCACAAGACTATACAAAAAGCAAATTATAGTGAAAAATTAGAAAATATAAACCATTAAGGAACTTTGGGAATAAAAATGTATTCTTTAAATTGAGTCAATATATTTATTTCGATCTCGTTACTTTAACATAAGTAATAATGAACCAATTGTCTCTTTCAACAATCGAAACGCTTCGTCGAAGTTACACTAATTTACAAGGCACCGGTTTTCAAGCTCTCTTCCAATGTTCAGTTCAGTTCATAGCGGGTTCCACACGCTTCCATGGAGCTCGAAACACAAATTTTCTCATTTCTTTTTGGCGCAAACAATATATCAACGGATTCAGTAGCGAGTTTAATACGGCGCAAGTGCGAGCCAACGGCTCCCATACAACAAACACGGCGTCTAAGTTTAAATGTTTCTTCACTCCTACTAGTACTAAAAAGATTGCTAAGGCCATTGGAAGGAAACTTAGCAATACAGCGCTCACTACAAACGCAGTGGTCTTGAGCGCTTTGTTCTCTTTAACAAACCTTTCCACTTCTTCTTGGGGCAACTGTTGGGTTTTGATCCTGCTTTTGTGGCGAAGTGATTCACGGTACAAAATAGCATAGGTTATGGTGATAAAAAGGATACAGAAGATCATAGCTGAAGAAACTATTAAATTAAGCATATTCCTTACAATGACGTTATTGGAAAAATATTTCATGCCTAGAGACATAAAAGAAAAGGCCCAAATAACGATCGCTGCCACCTTAATTGTCCGTTTAGTGACAATGCATGGGTAGCTCATGGTAAATTTAACCGCTATGAGTCTCTCGGAAGTAATCAAAATCAGATGAAGCGACGAACAGACAGTCAAGACACGCAAAAAGAACTTGTGAAAACCTTCAGTCACGCTACGTTCGATACCATTATAATTAAGGAGATAAAACGTTTTCTGTGCGATAAGCGATGGCTGTACTACTAGACCAGTTAGTGCGTCAGTTGCTGCTAAGCAGGCCAGCAAGATGTTAGGGTTGCTTTGGAGTCTTCGTCTTCTTTTTACGGCCATTATCACCAGCACATTAAACAGAACTGTAAAGGGACAAGTGATGCCGTTAATGATGATAGTGATGATACTGACTTGTTGTGCGAGATTTAGTGTGTCGCCTTGTGCAGGCATCTCAGTAACATTTGTAAAATTTGATCCAGAAAGTTTGACCATGTTTAGAAAGAGCAGCGAAGGTAAACTGACTTCTCGGATCGCTCGAGCATTTTTATTTGTTGTTGTCTCGATTGATTCACCGCCACGTTAAGTGTAACATGTGTTTTTCTCTCACGGTTCCTATGTATTAGCCAAATTTATTAGTCGGCTTAAATTCTCGGCTGATTACTCAATTATCATTATCAGTAATTAAAGGCAATTTTCTGTTGTCTTGTAATTTTAGTTCCAGTGCAGTCCACTAATAAATGCCTGAGGCGGTTTAGAAGTTATAACTATTTTTTTCAATTTAGCAACTGGGAAAGATGCTCTTTTATCCAAAACCAATAACTCAAATTTTAAACATCCCAACCATGTACTAGACTGAGAGGTTTATTTATGAGTGTACAAATGCTTAGTAAAGTTATTTTCCCATATCTCAATTGTTTTATCCTGTTTGAAACTAATGTAACTCAATCAATTGGGCCAATGAATAGTGTTTATCATATCCGACTACACTAGAGAAATTTGAAAAAGGGGTTTCACTCTGAAAACGCCTCAAATCTTTTTCCGTCGAAACTACGCCAGAAAAATTTGAAAAAGCAACAACCAGCGGTCATTTTGGAGTTCTGTTTGAGGAAAACTCGAGCAGGGAAATCTCAGGATTATGGTGCTGTCATCGTTTCCAAAAGCTCTCTTTTGAGTGGTTTATTTGTAAGTGTACAAATGTTTTTCACCAATATTTTCCCGTATCTCAGTTTTCTTAACCAGTTTAAAAGTAATGCCGCTCAATCAATTAAGCCAATGAATTATGTTTATCGTGTCTGACTAATAACGCCCCCTCCACTCTACACCAGAGAAATTTGAAAACAGGGTTTCTTTGTGAAAACGCATGAAATATTTTCCCGTCCACACTATGTCAGAAAATCTTGAAAAAGCAACAATCCCGGTCATTTTGGACTTGAAGAAAACTCGGCTAGACGGGGAAATCTAATAATCATGGCGCTGTCATCGCTCGAAAGTTTCTGTTCCAATTATTTTAACCTGTTTTCATCGTTCCGAAAAGTTCTGTTTTGAGAAGTTTATTTGTAAGGGTATGTTTTTCACCGATATTTTCCGATATCCCTCAATTGTTTTCACCTGTTTGAAATTAATGTAACACAATCAATTAAGCCAATGAACAGTGTTTATCATGCCCGATTAATAACGCCTCGTCCACAGTACGCCAGAGAAATTTGCAAACGGCGTTTTCACTCTGAAAACGCATGAAATATTTTCCGTCCACACTACGCCGGAGAAATTTGAAAAAGCAACAATCACTGGTCATTCTGGACTTCTGTTTGAGGAAAACTCAGTCAGACGGCGAAATCACATGATTTGAGTCTCGTGCCCGACTAACAGCACCCCGTCAACACTCCGCCAGAGAAATTTGAAAACGGCATTTTCACTGAAAACGCGTGAAATATTTTCCGTCCACACTACGCCGGAGAAACTTGAAAAAGCAACAATCACTGGTCATTTTGGATTCGTGTTTGAGGAAACCTTGTGCAGGGAAAGCACATGATTGTCGTGCTGTCATCCTTTCGAAAAGCTCTGTTTTGAGATTTTAATTTGCAAGTGGACAAATGTTTTTCATTGATATTAAGGAGCTTAGGCCCAAATGACTGATATATCTACCAGTCATTAGACGAGATGTTGCCATAGTAACGGCCTTGATCTAAAAACTCACAACCAAAAAATAAGCCTTATTTTAACAGTACCCATACTGGTAAATCTCTACAGGGAAAACTTTAAGAGAATTTAACTAAGTTTCCTGTTAGGGAGGGTGTTCGTAAATACTCTTGGGAGCCACCTTAAAACAACAATTCAATGCACGGGCGATTTGGCCGAAATGTGGAGTTAATACTGCTTCTAAAACGTAGAAAGAACTGGATATCGTTACTTAAAACAACAATAATTTACAATTTTCATAATCAGTTAGGTTATAAGCTCGAGATTTCTTCTAGATTTTAAATAAAGCAAACTGAATTAGGTACGTGTCTTTCTCTTCACTGGTACGGGCTTTGTTTCCGGTGTTTTATAACTGACGTTTAATGAAATGAGAAACATTTGTCAATAATATGTGATAATTCTGATTGTGCGTTTAGATGTTCAAGGAACTGCTTTTGTTCTAAACTACTCAGTTTACATACCACAACACTACAGAGAAAGCATTTTATAGTGAGAAATTAGGAAATATAAACTATTAAGGAACTCTGAGAATAAAGTTGTATTCTTTGAATTAAGTCAATGTTTTTATTTCGATCTCGTTACTTTAACATAAGTAATAATGAACCAATTGTCTCTTTCAACAATCGAAACGCTTCGTCGAAGTTATTCTAATTTACAAGGCACCGGTTTTCAAGCTCTCTTCCAATGTTCAGTTCAGTTCATAGCGGGTTCCACACGCTTCCATGGAGCTCGAAACACAAATTTTCTCATTTCTTTTTGGCGCAAACAATATATCAACGGATTCAGTAGCGAGTTTAATACGGCGCAAGTGCGAGCCAACGGCTCCCATACAACAAACACGGCGTCTAAGTTTAAATGTTTCTTCACTCCTACTAGTATTAAAAAGATTGCTAAGGCCATTGGAAGGAAACTTAGCAGTACAGCGCTCACTACAAACGCAGTGGTCTTGAGCGCTTTGTTCTCTTTAACAAACCTTTCCACTTCTTCTTGGGGCAACTGTTGGGTTTTGATCCTGCTTTCGTGGCGAAGTGATTCACGGTACAAAATAGCATAGGTTATGGTGATAAAAAGGATACAGAAGGTCAGTGCTAAAGAAACTATTAAATTAAACGCAATTCTTACAATGACCTCATTGGAAACATATTTAATGCCTTGAGAGATAAAAGAAAACGCCCAAAAAGTGATCACTGCTACCTTAATTTTCCGTTTAGTGACAATGTATGGGTAGCTCATGGTAAATTTAATTGCTATTAGTCTCTCGGAAGTGATCAAAATCAGATGAAGCGACGAACAGACAATCAAGGTGTGCAAAAAAAACTTTTGACAAACTTCAGCCACGCTTCTTTCGATACCATTATAATTAAGGAGATAAAACGTTTTCCATGCGATAAAGGATGGCTGTACTACTAGACCAGTTAGTGCGTCAGTTGCCGCTAAGCAGGCCAGCAAGATGTTAGGGTTGCTTTGGAGTCTTCGTCTTCTTTTCACGGCCATTATCACCAACACATTAAACAGAACTGTAAAGGGACAAGTGATGCCGTTAATGATGATAGTGATGATACTGACTTGTTGTGCGAGATTTGGTGTGTCGCCTGGTGCTGTCATCTCAGTAACATTTGTAAAATTTGATCCAGAAAGTTTGGTCATGTTTAGAAAGCGCAGCGAAGGTAAACTGACTACTCGGATCGCTCGAGCATTTTTATTTGTTGTTGTCTCGATTGATTCACCGCCACGGTATGTGTCACATGTGTTTTTCTCTCACGGTTCCCATCCATTGGCCGAATTCATTAGTGGGCCTGAAATTCTCGGCCGATTACTCAATTGTCATTATCAGGAATTAAAGTTCATTTGGGTTGTCTTGTTATTTTAGTTCCAGTCCAGCCCACTAATAAATGCCTGAGGCGGTTGAGACAGTTTGATGGGAAAGTTTTTAGTAGTTATAACTATTTTTTCAACTTGAAAACTTGAAAATATGCTCTTTCATGCAAAACCAAGAACCGAAATTAACATCCCAACCATGTATTAGTCTGAGAGGTTTATTTGTGAGTGCACAAATGTTTAGTACAGTAATTTATTTCTTTAGTACAGTTATTTCCATATCTAAGTTGTTTTAACCTATTTGAAACTGATGTAACTCAATCAATTAAGCCAATGAATATTTTTTATAACGCCCGACTAATAAGGCCCCATGCGCACTTCGCCACGGAAGTTTGAAAACGGAGTTTCACTCTGAAAACGTATCAAATGTGTTTTCCGTGCACACTATGTCTGTGAAATGTGAAAACAAAAAACAATCCCGGTCATTTTGGACTTGAGCAAAACTCGGCCAGAGAAATCACACCATTATCGTGCTGTCGTCCTTTCCAAAAGTTCTGTTTTGAGAGGTTTATTTGTTAGTGCACAAATGTTTTTCACGAATATTTTCCCATATCTCAATTATTTTAACTCGTTTGAAACTAGCGTAACTCAATCAATTAGGCCAATGAATTTTTGTTTATCACGCCCGACTAATAACGCCCCGTCCACACATATATTACGCCAGAGAAGTTTGAAAACGGCGTTTTCACTCTGAAAACGCATCAAATGTTTTTCGTCCACACTACGCCTGAGATATTTGAAATAAGCAACAGTCATTGATCATTTTTAGGAATCTTGGGCAGTGAAATCACATAGTTATCGTGTGGTCATCGGTTCGAAAAGCTACGTTTTGAGAGTTTTATTTGTAAGTGTGTGTTTTTCACCGATATTTTCCCAGATCTCAATTGTCTTAACCTGTGTGGGACTAATGTAAGTCAATCAATTAAGCCAATGAATAATAATACCACGTCTACACAACGCCAGAGAGACTTGAAAATGGCGTTTTCACTCTGAACACACATCAAATGTTTTTCCGTCCACACTACGGCAGAGAAATTTGAAAAAGCAACAATCATTTGTCATTTTGGATTCGTGTTTGAGGAAAAGCCGTGCAGGGAAAGTACATGATTATCGTGCAGTCACCCTTTCGAAAAGCTCTGTTTCGAGAGGTTTATTTTTAAGCGTACAAATGTTTTTCATTGATTTTTTCCCCATATTTCAATTGTTTTAACCTATTTGTAACTAAAGTAACTCAATCAATTAAGCCAATGAATTATGTTTATCATGCCTGACTAATTACGCCACGTTCACAGTACGCCAGAAAAATTTGAAAACGGCGTTTTACTCTGAAATTAGTAACCACATACAATTCCTATAAAATACCCTATTTCTGTTAAAATCTGTCAGAGCTAATCTAATATATTTAGAAGAATGACAAATTACAGAATATTGGTAAAACCGTCTAAACAACCTTTACTTTGTACCAATTCAAAACGTCAGGCAATATCATTTCCATGATGTGCCAAAGTATGGAAAAATTTCACCGAAGGAAAGTATAAATATTAAGGAGTTTAGGCCGAAATGAGGAGTATATCTGCCTGTTATTAGATGAGATGTTGCCATGGTAACGGCCTTAATCCAAAAATTGAACACCAAAAAATAAGCCTTATTTTAACAGTACCCATACTGATAAATCTCTACAGGGAAAACTGTAAGAACGGTTTTTGTTCTAAACTTCTCAGTTTACATATACCACAATACTATACATAAAGCAAATTATAGTGAAAAATTAAAAAATATAAACCATTAAGGAACTCTGGGAATAAAAATGTATTCTTTAAATTGGGTCAATATATTTATTTCGATCTCGTTACTTTAACATAAGTAATAATGAACCAATTGTCTCTTTCAAGAATCGAAACGCTTCGTCCAAGTTACGCTGATTTACAAGGCACCGGTTTTCAAGTTCTCTTGCAATGTTCAGTTCAGTTCATAGCGGGTTCCATAGATTTGAATGGAACTCGAAACACAAATTTTCTCATTTCTTTTTGGCGCAAACAATATATCAACGGATTCAGTAGCGAGTTTAATACTGCGCACGTGCGAGCCACCGGCACCGATACGACAAGCACAGCGTTCAAGTTTAAATGTCTCTTCACTCTTAATGCCAGTGAAAAGAAAGTTAAAGCCATTGGAAGGAAACTTAGCAGTACAGCGCTCACTACAAACGCAGTGGTCTTGAGCGCTTTGTTCTCTTTAACAAACCTTTCCATTTCTTCTTGGGGTAACTGTTGGGTTTTGATCTTGCTTTCGTGGCGACGTGATTCACGGTACAAAACAGCATAGGTTGCCGTTATGAAAAAGATACAGAAAGTCATTGCTGAAAAAACTATTAGATTAAATGTAATTCTTACAATGACCTCATTGGAAACGTATTTAATGCCTTGAGATATAAAAGAAAAGGCCCAAAAAATGATCACTGCCACCTTAATTTTCCGTTTAGTGACAATGTATGGGTAGCTCATGGTAAATTTAACCGCTATTAGTCTCTCGCAAGTAATCAAAATCAGATGAAGCGACGAACAGACACCCAAGACGCGTAAAAAAAATTTGTGACAATCTTCAGCCACGCTACGTTCGATACCATTATAATTAAGGAGATAAAACGTTTTCCATGCGATAAAGGATGGCTGTACTACTAGACCAGTTAGTGCGTCAGTTGCCGCTAAGCAGGCCAGCAAGATGTTAGGGTTGCTTTGGAGTCTCCGTCTTCTTTTCACGGCTATTATCACCAGCACATTAAACACAACTGTAAAGGGACAAGCGATGCCGTTAATGATGATAGTAATGATACTGACTTGTTGTGCGAGATTTGGTCTGTCGCCTTGTGCTGTCATCTCAGTAACATTTGTAAAATTTGATCCAGAAAGTTTGGCCATGTTTAGAAAGCGCAGCGAAGGTAAACTGACTACTCGGATCGCTCGAGGATTTTTATTTGTCGTTGTCTCGATTGATTCACCGCCACGGTATGTGTCACATGTGTTTTTCTCTCACGGTTCCCATCCATTAGCCGAATTCATTAGTCGCCCTTAAATTCTCGGCCGATTACTCAATTGTCATTATCAGGAATTAAAGTTCATTTGGGTTGTCTTGTTATTTTAGTTCCAGTCCAGCCCACTAATAAATGCCTGAGGCGGTTGAGACAGTTCGAAGGGAAAGTTTTAAGTAGTTATAACTATTTTTTCAACTTGAAAACTTGAAAATATGCTCTTTCATGCAAAACCAAGAACCGAAATTAACATCCCAACCATGTATTAGTCTGAGAGGTTTATTTGTGAGTGCACAAATGTTTAGTACAGTAATTTATTTCTTTAGTACAGTTATTTCCATATCTCAGTTGTTTTAACCTATTTGAAACTGATGTAACTCAATCAATTAAGCCAATGAATATTTTTTATAACGTTCGATTAATAATACCCCATCCGCACTTCGCCACGGAAGTTTGAAAACGAAGTTTCACTCTGAAAACGTATCAAATGTTTTTCCGTGCACACTATGTCTGTGAAATTTGAAAAAGAAACAATCCCGGTCATTTTGGACTTGAGCAAAACTCGGGCAAAGAAATCAGATCATTATCGTGCTGTCGTCCTTTCCAAAAGTTCTGTTTTGAGAGGTTGATTTGTTAGTGTACAAATGTTTTTCACGAATATTTTCCCATATCTCAATTATTTTAACTCGTTTGAAACTAGCGTAACTCAATCAATTAGGCCAATGAATTTTTGTTTATCACGCCCGACTAATAACGCCCCGTCCACACATATATTACGCCAGAGAAGTTTGAAAACGGCGTTTTCACTCTGAAAACGCATCAGATGTTTTTCGTCCACACTACGCCAGAGATATTTGAAATAAGCAACAGTCATTGATCATTTTTAGGAATCTTGGGCAGTGAAATCACATAGTTATCGTGTTGTAAGCGGTTGGAAAAGCTATGTTTTGAGTTTTATTTGTAAGTGTGCGTTTTTCACCGATATTTTCCCATATCTCAATTGTCTTAATCTGTGTGGGACTAATTTAACTCAATCCATTAAACCAATGAATTACGTTTATCATTCCCGACTAATAATATTACGTCTATACAACGCCAGAGAAATTTGAAAATGGCGTTTTCACTCTGAACACACATCAAATGTTTTTCCGTCCACACTACGACAGAAAAATTTGAAAAAGCAACAATCACTGGTCATTTTGGATTCGTGTTTGAGGAAAACCCGTGCAGGGAAAGCACACGATTATCGTGCTGTCATCCTTTCGAAAAGCTTTGTTTTGAGATTTTTATTTGCAAGTGTACAAATGTTTTTCATTGATATTTTTCCGTATCTCAATTGTTTTAACCTATTTGTAACTAAAGTAACTCAATCAATTAAGCCAATGAATTATGTTTATCATGCCTGACTAATTACGCCCCCTCCACACTACGCCAGAAAAATTTGAAAACCGCGTTTTACTCTGAAATTAGTAATCACATACAATTCCTATAAAATACCCTATTTTTGCTAAAATCTGTCAGAGCTAATCTAATATATTTAGAAGAACGACAAATTACAGAATATTAGAAAAACCGTCTGAATAACGTTGCTTTTTATCAATTCAAAATGTCAGACAATATCATTTCCATGGTGTGCCAAAGTATGGAAAAATTTCACCGAAGGAAAGTATAAATATTAAGGAGTTTAGGCCAAAATGAGGAATATATCTGCCTGCTATTAGATGAGATGTTGCCATGGTAACAGCCTTAATCAAAAAATAAGCCTTATTTTAACAGTACTCATACTGATACATCTCTACAGGGAAAACTTTAAGAACGGTTTTTGTTCTAAACTACTCAGTTTACATATGCCACAACACTATACAAAAAGCAAATTATAGTGAAAAATTAGAAAATATAAACCATTAAGGAACTCTGGGAATAAAAATGTATTCTTTTTTATTGGGTCAATATATTTATTTCGATCTCGTTACTTTAACATAAGTAATAATGAACCAATTGTCTCTTTCAAGAATCGAAACGCTTCGTCCAAGTTACGCTGATTTACAAGGCACCGGTTTTCAAGTTCTCTTGCAATGGTCAGTTCAGTTCATAGCGTGTTCCACAGGTTTACATGGAGTTCGAAACACAAATTTTCTCATTTCTTTTTGGCGCAGACAATATATTGACGGATTCAGCAGCGAGTTTAATACGGCGCAAGTGCCAGCCAACGGCATCGATACAACAAGCACAGCGTCTAAGTTTAAATGTTTCTTCACTCCTACTGCTACTGAAAAGATAGTTAAAGCCATTGGAAGGAAACTTAGCAGTACAGCGCTCACTACAAACGCAGTGGTCTTGAGCGCTTTGTTCTCTTTAACAAACCTTTCCACTTCTTCTTGGGGTAGCTGTTGGGTTTTGATCCTGCTTTCGTGGCGACGTGATTCACGGTACAAAACAGCATAGGTTGCGGTGATGAAAAAGATACAGAAAGTCATTGCTAAAGAAACTATTGAATGAAACGTAATTCTTATAATGACGTCATTGGAAACATATTTAATGCCTTGAGAAATAAAAGAAAACGCCCAAAAAATGATCACTGCCACCTTAATTTTCCGTTTAGTGACAATGTATGGGTAGCTCATGGTAAATTTAATTGCTATTAGTCTCTCGCAAGTAATCAAAATCAGATGAAGCGACGAACAGACGGTCAAGGTGTGCAGAAAGAACTTGTGACAATCTTCAGCCACGCTACGTTCGATACCCTTAAAATTAAGGAGATAAAATGTTTTCCATGCGATAAAGGATGGCTGTACTACTAGACCAGTTAGTGCGTCAGTTGCCGCTAAGCAGGCCAACAAGATGTTAGCGTTGCTTTGGAGTCTTCGTCTTCTTTTTACGGCCATTATCACCAACACATTAAACAGAACTGTAAAGGGACAAGTGATGCCGTTAATGATGATAGTGATGATACTGACTTGTTGTGCGAGATTTGGTGTGTCGCCTTGTGCGGTCATCTCAGTAACGTTTGTAAAATTTGATCCAGAAAGTTTGGCCATGTTTAGAAAGCGCAGCGAAGGTAAACTGACTTCTCGGATCGCTCGAGGATTTTTATTTGTCGTTGTCTGGATTGATTCACCGCCACGTTAAGTGTAACATGTGTTTTTCTCTCACCTTTCCCATGCATTAGCCAACCCCATCAGTGGACCTGTCATTCTCCGTCGATTACTCAATTGTCATTACCAGCAATTAAAGATCATTTTCCGTTGTCTTATAATTTGAGTTCTAGTCCATGCTAGTTCACTGATAAATGCCTGAGGCGGCCGAGGCACTTTAGATGGGAAAGTAGTTATAACTATTTTTTCAACTTAGAAACTGGAAAGAGGCTCTTTCATCGACAAAATCAAGAACCGAAATTAAATGACATCCCAACCTTGTATTAGTCTGAGAAGTTTATTTATGAGTGTACAAATGTTTAGCACAGTTATTTTCCTGTATCTAAATTGTTTTAAGCTGTTGGAAACTAATGTAACTCAAATAATTAGGCCAATTAATAGTGTTTATCACTCCCGACTAATAACGCCCCGTCTACAATACGCGAGAGAAATTTGAAAACGGGGTATTACTCTGAAAACGCATGAAGTGTTTCTCCGTCCACGCTACGCCAGAAAAACTTGAAAAAGCAACAATCGCGGTCATTTTGGACTTGAGGAAAACTCAAGCAGGAAAGGCAAATGATTATCGTGCTGCCATCGTTTCGGAAAAGCTCTGTTTTGAGAGTGTTTTATTGAAAGTGTAAAACTGTTTATTACAGCTATTTTCCATATCTGAATTGTTTTACCCTGTTTGAAGCTAATGTAACTCATCAATTAGGCCAATGAATAGTGTTTATCATGCCCGACTTAGAACGCCCCATCCACACTACGCCAGAGAAATTTGAAAACAGCGTTTTCACTCTGAAAACACATCAAATGTTTTCAGTCCACACTACACTGGAGAAATTTGAAAAGGCAACAATCCTCGGCCATTTTGCACTTCTGTTTGAGGAAGACTCTGGCAGGGAGTGAGATCACACGATTATCGTGCTGTCATCCTTTCGTAAAGCTCTGTTTTGAGAGATTTATTTTCAAGTGTACAAATGTTTTCCACCGATATTTTCCCATATCTCAATTGTTTTACCCTGTTTGAAACTAATGTAATTCAGTCAATTAGACCAATGAATATTGTTTATCATGACCGGCTAATAAGGCCTGGTTCAAACTACGCCAGAGAAGTCTGAAAAACGCGTTTTCACTCTGAAAACGTATCAAATGTTTTTCGTCCACAATACACCGGAAAATTTTGAAAAAAAGTAACAATCACTGGTCACTTTGGATTTGTGGTTGAGGAAATCTTGGGCAGTGAAATCGCATGGCTATCGTGTCATTGTCATTGTTTCAAAAGCGCTGTTTTGAGAGGTTTATTTGCAGTGTACAAATGTTTCATTGATATTTTTCCGTCTCTCAATTGTTCCAACCTGAACTAATGTAACTCAATCAATTAAGCCAATGAATTATGTTTATCATGCCCGGCTAATAATGCCCCGTTCACACTACGCCAGAGAAGTTTGAAAACAGCGTTGTCACTCTGAAAAACGTCATGTATTAAATGTTTTCCGTCCACCGGAGAAAGTTTTTAAAAGTAACAATCCCCGGTCATTTTGGACTTTTGTTTGAGGAAAACTTGCGCTGGGAAATCAAATGTTTATCGCGTCCTCATTTCGAAAAGCTCTGTTTTTAAAAGTTTATTTGTACGTGTAGAAATGTTTATTTCGGTTATTTTCCCATATCTCAATTGTTTTTACCTGTTTGAAATTAATGCAGCTCAATCAATTTGGGCAATGGATAGTCGTTATCAAGCCCGGCTAATAAGACCACGTTCACACTTCGCCAGCCAGAGAAGTTTGAAAACGGCGTTTTCACTCTGAAATAGCATCGAATGTTTTTCAGTTCACACTACCCCAGAAAAATTTGAAAAAGTAAAATCCCGGTCATTTTGGACTTCTGTTGGAGGAAAACTCGCACAGCGAATTCAAATGTTTATCGTGCTGTCGTCGTTTCGAAAAGTTCTGTTTTGAGAGGTTTATTTAATTTCTTAGTGTACAAATGTTTTTTCACCGAAATTTTCCTATATCTGAATTGTTTTGACCTGTTTGAAACTAATGTAACTCAATCAATTAGGCCAATGAATAGTGTTTATCATGGCCGACTAATTAATAACGTCCTGTCCACACTATGCCAGAGAAATTAATTGAAAACAGCGTTTTTACTCTGAAAACGCATCAAATGTTTTCCCTTCACACTACGCCAGAGAAAGTTTTTCAAAACAACAACCCCCGCGGTCATTTTGGACTTCTGTTTGAGGAAAACTCGTACCGTGCTGTTGCCGTTACGAAAAGCTCTGTTTTCAAAAGTTTATTTGTAATTTTTCCCATATCTCAATTGTTTTGACCTGTTTGAAACTAATGTAACTCAGTCAATTAGGCCAATCAACAGTGTTTATCATGCCCGACTAATAACGTCACGTTCTCACTACGCCAGAGAAGTCTGGTAAAGGCGTTTTCGCTCTGATCGAAAACGTATCAAATGTTCTTCCGTCCACTACGCCGGAGAAATTTCAAAAAGCAACAATCCTTAGCCATTCTGTTTGAGGAAAACACAGGCAGACGGGAAAATCACACGATTATCGTGCAGTATCGTTTCCAAAAGCTCTGTGTTGAGAGGTTTATTTCGTGTACAAATGTTTTTCACTAAAATTTTCCCATATCCCTCAGTTGTTTTAACCTGTTTAACACTAATGTAGTCACTCAATTAAGCCAGTGAATATTGTATATTACGCTGCAGTAATATGTTCTGCTTTCCCTTGCCACTTCAAAAAGTAATTTTAAATCCGTGTTAATACGTTATTACTTCTCATTACTCCTACATTTTCTACTTTAATTTACATATGAATTAATCGTAATTCGGATAACTTATGCACCCACAGTATAAATAAGCATGCGATGCCTTAAAACTAGTACTCATATGCAATCGGGAAAACACCATACAACAGGTCTGATTGGCGCAGAACACACATCGGTGGATGAATTTCCTTAGTTTATTTCTTAGTTTACTTTGTGAGCCGGGAGTAAAATAGGTGGCCAAGTAGACAAACAACAAATTTTGACACTCGGTTTGTCAAACACTGTGTGATTGTAAAATTTGGCTCTTGCTCGTTGCCAGTTGCTGATCCAGTCGTCTGCCGTTGTCTCTCACGTTCGCAGTTCGATTCTAACACAAAGTGATACTCGCTGACTAAAACTCGAAGGAAATTTCTCTTGGCTTTTCCACAGTTATAGTGCGGAGATAACCTTAAACAAACTCATTCTCAGTAAGAGTGAAGAAGCGTTACTGAAGAGAAGAGCATCTCATCAGGTTCTGGAAGCAAGGGAATCCTGGATACAACCTTGAATGAGCCAGTGAACAAGAATGGCGAACTTCACCGTCAACGAAAACACCACAATCGAACTGAACGAAGCAAACAAACCGTCAATCCCAACAGGAATAGCCGTATTTCTTTCAACCTTGAACATTTTGCTGTCCATCACTGCATCATTGGGCAATGCTTTGATCCTTGTTGCTCTTCATAAAGAGACTTCCCTTCATCCTCCAACGAAACTTCTGTTCCGGTGTCTGGCAATCACTGATCTTTCTGTTGGACTTATCATACACCCAATTACCGTCTTTTTTCATTCGTCTTCGGTAACAACATTAATAAACTGGAAAATCTTTTACTACATAGAAATGCTGCATAAGTTTTTAAGCTTTGTTTTGTGTCAAGTATCGATCTTAACATCCGGCGCAATAAGCGTGGACAGACTCATAGCGCTGTTATCTGGACTAAGGTACAGACATGTTATAACATTACCTCGAGTTCGTGCAGTTATCTCCTGCTTTTGGTTAATTGGCATATCAGTTGGATCAATATACCTTTGGAATGTTAGTGTAGCCTTTACTATAGCCACTGTCGATACACTATTTTCTCTCACAACCTCTGGCTTCTCCTATGGAAAGATTTTTCGCCAGCTTCGACATCAACTTCAAGTACACGCAGTCCCACAAGAACAAACTAACGGAGGACGAGCCCCTCTGAATATAGCACGATACAAGAAGTCAGTTTCCAGCGCAATATGGGTGCAGCTGGCACTAGTTACGTGCTATACTCCGTTTTTCGTTGTAGTTATGTTCATGATATATGGTGGAATGTCTGGAGGCGAATTTCAAATTGCTTTCGAAATGACAGCAACTTTGTCCTACTTTAATTCGTCTCTTAACCCGATCCTTTACTGCTGGAAGATCAGAAGTGTACGAAAAGCAGCCAAGGACACGATCAAACAACTCAACTGCTCTAAATCAGCCCCAGTAAATGGTCCGCTGGATTGTATTCGGTGAAGAACGGATATACTGAAGATTTGAATGTCAGGAACTGTGAGGAATACAGAAAGAATCTTGCCTTTCAGTGTGTTTTTGATAGTCATGTATGCAATGCCTGAAGCTCCCTAAAGGAGTGAGGAACAGTTTTTCCACTTATGTAGCATTAGCAGAATTGCTGGAGTCTTTCACAGAAGTTAATCTTTATGATTTATTAGTTATGTTTGCGATTTATTAGATCTATTAGTTTATTAGCTAACGCAGTCCTATATATTCAGCATTGAATTTGGACTTACATGATAAATAATATGATAATAAGCTCTTGATTATAAGCAATTTGTTCGAAACCTTTTGGATAATTCAGTGCCTTACCAAAATGTTCTAAAGAGTGAGAAATTGCTTCATTTGTTGAATCCCCTTTTGATTTTCTGTAACAAGTGGAATGTACTGCAAGTTATGCACTACATCCATAAGCTATGTAGCGCTTCAAGCTTTGTTTTGTGTCAAGTATCGGGCTCCACTCTCAGAGCAATAAGCGTGGATAGACCTATCTCGCTGTTATCTGGACTGAGGTACAGACAAGTGGTAACATTGCCGCTGTTTCTTGCAGTTATCGTTTTCCCTTATTTGATTGGTATAGAGTTGGATTGATATATGCCTTTAGAATTTTAGTATAGCGGTTAAAGTAGCCTTTATTCTAACAATGTTTTCTGTGGCAACCTCTGTCTTCTCCTACTCGATGATTCATGTCAATCTTCGACAACATGAACGTAAAGTGTCCCCATCAACACAAGGACAACCGAACGGAAGGCAAGCCCCTCTGAATATTGCTCGATACAAGAAGTCAGTCTTCAGCGCAATATGGGTGCAGGTGACATAGGCTTATTTGTTATATTCCGTTTTCCGTTGTGGTAATTCTCGCGGAATAAGGCCAAACACCCGGAACCCAAATTGAAGTTGCTCTCTACGTTAAAGTAACTTTGTTCTATGCTAATTCTTCTCTAAACCCGATTCATTACTGTTGGAAGATCAGAAGCAGTGTACAACAAGCAGCCAAGGACACTATCAAACAATTGAACTGCTGTAAATCAGCCTAGATCTTGGGGTGTAGTGAAGAAGATTCGGTGAAGAACGGAACTGGTTATAAGCAGTCTATTTTGTTAAATAGAGTATAGAGCACAGAGATGGCATTTTGCATGTTAACCTTTTTGCTTAAACGTACCTATAGTACAAACCCTACTAAACTTATTCATGAACTTATTTTAATCTGTTGAATTGGTATCGATAAGACTCATCTTCGTCACCACAGTCCTCTTCTTTGCCATTCATCCAAGACTAAACGTGGCTATAAATCTAGAGCTAGAGGTCTTAGCTACACTAAGCTAAGAGAATTAGTTATTGAGGCCTTTAGAGGCATTGTGCCAGATACATCGCGTATCGGAACGCACAGCGTTAGGTGTGGCGGGGGCTATGGCAGCCGCTATTGTCGGTGTTCCGGTTCGTCTTTTTTTGCGTCACGGCCGCTGGTCTAGAGTTTCCGCCAAAGATGGCCATGTTAGAGATTCTCTTTCTTCACGTTTGTCTGTTTCTAAGGCGTCAGACATTTAGTTTTTTCGTTTGATAGTAGGTGTTTTTGTTCTAGCTGGTCTTGCCCGGGAGACCGTCTGATTTGGGGTACAGCTGGCCTGGGGTTTTCCTCCTAAGAGCAAGTGGACGTACGGAGAGGTTTTTCACCCAGCTGTTGTTCCACTACCCCAATTCAGTTAGCTTTTGCTAGTTTTGACGCGTGTACCGTTAGTTCGCATTTGTGGATTTTGCTGGCAGGAGTATTTTTCCTTTTCATAGTGCAATAAACGAACGTAAAAAGCAAATGACCGTTAGAAATTGTTGAAAACTATTTATATCGTTATTATTAGAGGTCTGGAAGCTAAACTGGGAAAAATGATCTGCAGCAGTAATCTAACCTGTTTAGACATCCATGTCCAACATGAGAAGTAACCGTAAAGCAACGGCTTCTCACTATTTACGTTGACATTTGGAGAAGGCTTTAATCTTGAAATATGAACCGAGTCTTCTTAATTCTATAATTAATGAAAGTCAGTTTTGCCAGACGCTTAAGTGTCAAAATGACGGCCATTTTATGTTGTGACCCTTGGTTCTCACATGATCAACAATGGCTGATGGACCTGGTGAATGATCGCTTTTAGCGAGGGCCTTAAAATGTTTTGCTTTTTTGTCATGGAGTCTTAATTCGTTTTGTTTTGCCAACGTAAAATTCATTACATTCCCAGCAACTGGCTTTGTAGGTCTTTATAGATTACTTTGGACCTCTGACAGCGGATCAGACGATCTTTGCTGACGATCTTTGTGACAGCCTCTACTCACCGAGCAAGCACGAACGCATGCTCTGTATGTCTCTACTTGATCCGGGTTACATGGCGAAGAAGTGGCTTGCCCTCCGAGGTCCCCGGGGCAAGGTCGCTCTGTCACCCTAACTCCGACCCTAACTAAAGATTTCCTTTTCATAAACGGTTAACTGCCATCGACAGAGAATTGCATGAAAAACGATAACTTCGCTCACCCTAGAGTGCGAAAAATTTTCTCCATCCGTCGAAACATTTTCATGCCTTTAGCCTGCACGTCAACTCACAGTCACGCGTGCACGTCACGTTATTAACATCGCTCGCATAATTGCACGTTATCTTTCTTGGGTCCCTCACGCAACTATTTCCGCCATCCTAACACAGGACGTTTTGTCAGGGCGTCTCATTTTTACCGTAATTTTAGCTAAATTAATCGTGCAATTGCGACAAAAAAAACAACGTACTTTACGTATTACATGAATTTTATTACCCGTTTTTCCCGATGTCACGCAATGTCAAACATTTTTTCGTATTTTTCAAATAAACCAAAAAATAACCTCCATGGTTCAATTTATCATGACGAATTTATAGAATTCTACGAGGTTTCATTAGAATCCGTTGCAAACTCATAAAAATATATGGGAGCCCAATCTCTTACAAAGAAACGGCCGCCAGTATGGCAAGCGTTGCCCACTGAAGAACATTTCTTTGTCACCTGAAAATTTGCGAGTTAGGGGTACCATATTTTTATGGTTTTGCAACGGATGTTAATGAAACTTCACAATTTGCTAAATTCGGCATGATAAATCGAGCAGTGAGGGTTTTTTTTTTGTCTAAATGAAAAAAAAAAAAAATCAGAAAAGCGTGACTTCAGTAAAACGATATTTAGCAGCACTTCAATCAAGCGATTTTGAGTAAATTCTGGGACACAAGTCACGGATTTGCGCAATTTCGCGAACTGAAACTGGCGCGAACATATTTGCTCAAGATTTACTCTAACAATAGAACCTTTGTTTGATGAAATTCCCAAGAATGATGATCTCTGGAGTCTCTAAAAGATCATTGAAGATGTCAATCATTTACACTCCATCAAGATAAACTTGTGTCCAAAATGTGTAGATAAGAAAGACGACAACGTTCAGCAAAACTCAAATTCGTTCTTGCACTCGGCACCCTGAGCAGACTAAACCTCACTAAATCACAACCAAAACCACGCTTCCTTTTTGAAAGGACCCTTTTAGAAGACCTTTGAGGCCGAGATAAACCTAACTTTAGAATCGTGCTAAGGAACACACCAAAGTTGAGAGTTTATTTTGGTAACTTTTTCTTGACAGGACACTAAAAATATTGCTGGTAAAATGTTTCAAGGTGAGTCTTTGTAGTCCAATAATTACATGCTTTCCGCCGAAGATATTTGCACATGACGATGAACTTTATTGCTGGGAATGTATGATTCATTGTTTAAAAAGTTGAACATCTTTGGTCACGTACAAATTGATTCTTTGAAGATAGCATATCAGAATACCTTGAAAAAGTTTATATTTATTTCAGACTCAAAAAGTGAGAGATCCCGTGCAGGGCCAGTGCTTAACTTGCAAGCTCTCACCCGCGCAAGGCAAACTCGTGAGAGGTCGTGCGAGAGGCCATACATTCGTTTTGACGCATGTTAGGACAGAGTGTTAAAAAAAAAAAAAAAAAAATTGTAAATGGATGCCTTTTTAACATCATTTAATATATAATCCTTTCTCTTTTTATGAAGCCATTTCTTTGTTTCTTAGGATTTATCGCATTGCATGTATTTTTTTTTTAACGCTCTTTTGATTGTAGCTTCAAAAGGGTGTTTTGAATTGTATTTTTTTTGTAATACAAAGAACAATACGACAACAAGAATAATTATAATAATAATATAAACTAAGAACAATCGGCCCCAGTTCTTAAATTATACTTTCGTTTCCGAATAAACAAAAAGAGTGGATATGGACCATCAATCTAAGAATAGGTTTAAACGAAGCAAATGAAACTGCAACTAAGTGTTTTCATCTCAGCTTGCATGTTAAACAACACTGATCAAGCCCATTTTCTCCTAACCCTTGATGACGTATTTCCTTCATTCGAGGCAGGCCGTATACTAACACGCAATGTCAATTGTTTTGAGTACCTACACCTCCTCACGTTAATTTCGCGACGGCAAAATTTAGCCAATCTCAACTTTGGTCCAATGTTATTTAGCAATTTTGGAAAAATCGTCCAATTTGCTACATGAACTTGTCGCCAAATTTTATGCAAAACGTTGTTAAATGATTCAAATTGCTGTACGTGACCAAACTTGTGCATAATTGACAAGTCAGTACTCCAAACGTCAAAATATAATTTAATACGCACGTGCGCTTCAAACAGATTAAATTAAAACACAGACGGTCGCAGGAAAGTTGGTTAGTTCTCGAGCGAGGGGTACGGTAATAAAACGCGATGACGAAGCGATCCCGTCCTGCGAAAAAAGATCGCACTTACGATACCGAAGGATATACCAAGCGAGCGGGTTGTTTATGTTTCAAGACAGACCGCGAAGAGGAGGTGAGTGGCATTTTAAATACAAAGATTCAAAAGACACTTAAACGCGAGTAAAATGCTTACCGTGATGAAACAAGTTATGTAAACATGAACATCAACAGAAGTTAGTCTTTGGGAACTTACACGTAATTGTAGCATAAATAAATCAGGGTTTTAATGCATGAAAGTAAAAACAAGATCCCTATTAAATCGATGCTCCTATCTGCAGCTGTCTAAATGCTCCAAATTGGATTACGTAACTGAACTTTTTGTAACTAGTTGTAATTGTTAGAGCTGTTTATTCAAACTAAGTTGATTACTGGTTAAACTTATGCTTTGCACAAACTGCCTTCTTTTTCACGTACTCAAACTTATTTCATTATTGCAATTTCTACATCGAACCGAGCTATTTCTTTTTAGCTGCCTGCTCATATTGATTGCATGATGCACAACACCGAAGCTGAGCAGGGTTCAGCTCCGTT
Organism: Orbicella faveolata; assembly: GCF_042242905.1. NCBI lineage: Eukaryota > Metazoa > Cnidaria > Anthozoa > Scleractinia > Merulinidae > Orbicella > Orbicella faveolata. The sequence continues at coordinate 6,012,676 of NW_028301569.1, forward strand.
GTCGAATTATCATCAAGCATTGATTAAGATTCATGCTAAGTTAAAACAAAGTTCTATTTTTTTCTGCTTTTACACAAAAGCTGATCTCGTGCACTGAACGGTGGCAAATATGGGTAACCCTATTTTACTTTTTCGACGACTTTTTAAATAGAAACTTCAACTCCTATTAGCATGGACGAAGTCAACGCGTGTTTCCAAAAGATGAGGGTTTATACCCAGCCTGAAGTAATTGACAAGGGTTGGAAGTATAGCTGTTTTCCTGGTATAATTAACGTTTCCAGAAGGTTGACGGAGGAAGGGTTACCTGTTGCGGTGATTATATTCAGTCCGTATTCATGCAGGATTCATGAGAAGTAACTCCGGGGTTTTGCAATTCAAGAGGCCCTTACCCAATTAGCGATTCTGCATTTAGGTAACACCATCTATATGGGAATACCAATAAATTGTTGTTGTTGTTGTTGTTAATTAGTTGCAGGCATTGAATTCACGTGGCGTGACGGCAGTTTTTATGCATCACGACACAGCTAATTTCTGTTTAGTTTGGCATTATGCCTACTCCAAGGAAATTACTATTACCGATAGCTTTCATTGTATCGTTTCGTAGTATATCGTTTTCTTCCTTTATTTTACCAAAGGAAAAAAAAAAAGAGAATATTTCAACAGATGTATATTATGAAAATTTCAGTGACGCTTGACTAATGGTCGTGAAAGTTAGCTTTTAAGACTAGCAAGAAATAATGTGATATTTCTATATAGTTGTATTGTATTGTTGATAAGACATTTGATAACAAGTTATTGTCATGAAATTTTGTTGCGTAATAATACTAAAATGTTAATCCGTTTAGTTTCGCAATTTCTCGAAGATATATTTATCTAAATAAGTTCTCGGATTCGCTTAATTTTAATTTTCCGGCGCATCGATGCATCTGGAAAAAGGGATGTTGGAATTTCGTCGCGTTTGTCGTTTTATTGGGACAGAACAACTTTACGATGCTGTTTCAAGTTTGCAAAAGATAAAATGCGCTTTTGTATCCGAGGACCGAATTAAATTTAAATTCGGCACCACTCCTAAAACAATTATTTAGAATCATGATCATAGACACTTTTGTGCCTTACGACCTCAACTAAAGCAAGATGTCAAGACCCGCATTTTTCGCTCTCAGAATAAAATGCCAAAGTGTGTAATGTGGAACGGTGATAACTGACCTTGTTGAAAACACTAGCTTCGAATTCATCTTCTCTGCATACTGAGTTCTTGAAATTCTATATTCGCGACAAAAACTTGGACACAACAAGTGGATTTGGCGCTTTCAAAGTTCATCCGAGTCGATAGTTTGATATGACAACAATGATACAATGTGGGTTAGATGACCCTATATATTCATAGTTCACTGAAAGTTGCGAAATCTAATTATGCACGGTATTGCAACATTTTAGCGAACTGCAAAAGATAATACATATGTACAAATTGGTTAAAATGAGAGCACAGCAACATCTCGAAAACGTGATCAATATATTGCAATACTTGGACATTGTACTCTCGTCACATTTCGAAAAAATGCGTGACGATCACAAAGCACGTACACTTTTTTATATAAAGGACCTTTTTTGAAAGAACGTCGAGGATGGAATTAGTGCAGGCAATCCAAATTTTAAGAACATCTAAGATAACATCTGCAACAATTTAAAAGAACAGTATGAGCTCTGGTAAAATGTAAAACTTGAGTTTACTTGTCCAATAACCAAAAGCATTGGAGGCCATCTTTGAACATAAACGGTAATTGCATTGGCTGAATAGGCCCTTTGCAGCTGGGGTCACGTGACCAAATTTTTCCTAAAAAATTTTTGTATTATGGGCTATAACTTAAAGAATGCCAGAAATGGAAAGAGCGCATCGAAAATACCAAAGAGGCCAAGTTTGAGGCCCCAGGAAAAAACGAGTAAGTTTATACCATAGTTTGAATTTTCGGAAAATTTAGAGGATTCGTATGGAAAATGTTGCTGGAGAGCAAGGCCTTGCTCTCCAGCAACATTTTCCCATACAAATCTTCTTATTCTTTCAAAAATTCAGACCATCATAAAATCTCATTCTCTGATGATGGGGGCCTCAAACTTGGCCATTTTGATATTTTCGACATGCTTTTTCCATTTCTGGCATTCGTTAAGTTATAGCCCATAATTTTATGAAAAGTAGGTCACGTGATGGCTTAGCTGCAAAGGGCCTATTGGATTGGAGAACACTTTCGGTAAAAATTATGATAACTCTATGGGGGGGGGGGGGATGTGAAATGGTTAGGGATGTACGTCGTCTTTTTAGGGATGTAAATTACTGATTTTGGTCTCCCTTAGGGTGTTCTGGAAGAAACATATATATTCGAATTCTTAGCCGTCAAGACATCTTTCTTTTTTTCTTTCAGTGTTGAACTCGAGGTAGTGTGAAGTGGGTCAAACAAGGTTCGAACCACGCCCAAATAAGTCTCCCTTAAGGGTTTAACTCAAATTTCAGAAGACCATCTCAACCTTTTCACATGGGAGTTAACCCCCCCCTCCCCCCCATCCCCTGCGCACGGTAATCAAATCGTTGAGCACAGTTCAGACAACGAAACAGTGCTCGGCAGTAGTCGGAAGCTGGGAGGAGCCGCTGGACATTTGATTGACGGTAGCAAAAAACGCATTTGTCGGTTGAGCTTTGAATTTTAGATTCCGCATGTCATTGAAAGGCGCAGTAAAAAGGTTAAATAACAGCTGTATGTTCTTCATTCATGAATCGCCGCATTACTGAGCCAATTTTCTTTTCTTTTCTTTTGTAATTGAAACAGGTTTTGTTGATAACAAGCAACCGCTCTCCTGATCAATGGATTGTCCCAGCTGGCGGAGTAGAGGTTGGAGAAGACAACCAGGATGCAGCTAACAGGGAGATATTAGAGGAAGTAAGTGACTTGCCCACCAATACTTGGCCATTAAGTAAAATTAACGTTTCGCATGGTAACCAGTTTTCTCTTGATTCTAAGATTACTTCAAAAGCTAGACATAAATCTTTGGATTTGTGAGAGGCGCATAGCTTCGAAAAAGCATTAGATGTAGAAAACTCTGCATGAGGTAATTGATGAGGTCCTTTGATGTACAAAGCGCAAGTACACAGACAAGTTTGTGCGCAAGTTTGCGTACAAGTATCGCGCAAGTACGCGCGCGAGTACGCGCCCAAGTGTGCGCACAAATGCGCGCGCAAATACGCACGCAAGTACGCGCGAGAGTACGCGCCCAAGAACGCACATAAATATGCGCGCACGTATGCGCGCACGTATGCGTGCAAGTACGACTCAAGTACGCGTCTCGAGCTTGCGAGGAAGTTACCTTACACCAGGAGATGGGAAATCCATGTCCGAAAACTGGAAGTGACGTACGCAGTACACAAATGTTTTAAAAAGGACTATTTGATTAAATTCCCAGAGGCTTCGGTAGTCGTGCCAGTACTACCTCCAGATACCTGCTGCATGAGATGAGCTCAGTCACCTGTTCAGAGACCTGCACAAAACTCTGTTCTTGACTGATATCATTTTCTCTCCATTCTCTTGCAGGCTGGGGTGTGTGGAAACATTGTTCGTTCTCTTGGAATGTTTCAGGTATGTATAAACCTACGCCGATACTTTTTAATTTGTTTTAATCTGTTTGGTGATTGTACTGAATATTAGTCAATGCAGCAGCACTCTACTGTCTAAACTGAATCACAAGGAAGCGAATTGTCGAACTCATTTGATATACCAGTAACTGTTGAGATATGCTAAGATTATCACAATTATATGCGAAAAGGAAATTAAAGAAATTTGTTCGCGGAAGGAAGGACTGATGATACATGTATCCAGATTTAGTTAAAACAATTTGTAGGCAAAATGTTGGATAGCGAATTTACCATAACTACACATGCGTTAGATGTTTTCTTAAGTACAAGATGATTTATTAAGTCGAACAGTTTTGCACTTGAAGATTTTTCAAGATTTTTCAAGACATTTTTCTTTGATCTTTTAGAACGACTCAAGTAATACAAGAACAATGATGTACGTTTTACATGTTAACAAAGTCCATGAAATGTGGCAAGATGCAGCCAGAGGTAACTTAACGAACACTTATTTATTTATTTATTTGTTTGTTTGTTACAATTTAATGACATCTAGCAATACAGAAATGCCATAAGGGTGGTCCGTAAAAGAGTCAAAGACCCCATACTCAGACAGGCCACGTAAAAAATATATTATAGACAGGTTAAAATAACGAGAATTTAAGGAGCCAAAGCAAAGGATAACTCTGAAATCGAATTGTGCATTATAAAGTTATATGGTAAAAATTAAAATAAAGATAAACTTTTTATAAGCCAACCAGTTCAGTTAGTATTCGCTAAGCCGGTTCCTTACATCACGCTTAAAACTTGAAATACTAGACGCTGATCTAACTAGAAATGGAAGCGAATTCCGCATGTCTACAATACGATTAAAAACATGTAAAGTTAAAAGTGTTTGTTCGAGCAAAGTTCTTCTTAAAGGAGAAGGTCACTCCTAAAAGCTTACCTTTTTGTTTTCACTTATAGCAAGGAAACATTCAGCTTTTCCACTCACCGAAGTTTCAGTCGCTAAAGTTCCTGCTATTCTGAAGAAATTCGTCTCGAAAAAGAAGCCCAGAATTCGACTGCAAAATGGCGGCAACTATGTCGAGTTGTTGGCCTTCTTTATAGACGAATTTCATAAGGAAAAGCTGCACTTTAGAGGCTAAAACGTCGGTGAGTGGCTAAACTTAGTGCGACGTTTTTATCAGTGTTGGCAAAAAAATATACATTTTTTGCAGTGGCCTTTAAAGTAAGTCTACATTTTTGTCTCAAAGGGTAATTAGCAGTATTAGAGTGAAAATTGAACACTGGAATTAAATAAAAGGTCTTATGAATGCCAACATCGATTGCCTTTCTTTCTTTCAGGTCGAAGAAGAAGATGGTTTTCAATCGATGAAGCCTGGGCCCGACTCTCTCACAGGCCTCACCAACAATCCTACTTGTGTGACGTCATGCAGTCAAAGTGGAGAACAAACCCCAGTTTTGTAGTGTGTATCGACTCACAAAGCAAAATAACAAAAGGTCCTGAAGAGATTTCCCTATAAATCTTTCTGATATGAATTCTAATATATATGCATGATTTAGATTTTTTTAAAATTGATTTACAAATACAATATACATAGGAAAAAAACTAAACAAATAAAAAGAGGAAATACTGTGCAAAATTTTTTATGTAGGTTTTGTTTTATATTTTTTGCTCAACTGTAGATAGTCTATATATTATACGTGTTACTTAGCTCTTACAAATTACTAATAAACAGAATAAATTGTTCAGCCAAATTTGTCTCGTTGTTGCGTCTCGTATTCACGAAATTAAAACCTTCATTTCATTATTCAAGACAATAATAATGATGATGATGATTAAGACAAAGGTTACCTTTATAACGCGCAGACTTCCATTTGATGCTTATAACGCGTAGAAAAATCACGTACAATTATAATACATTAAAAATTGCAATGTGAAGGATAAAATGACGCGCTGAAGAAATTATAGTAAGTGGGGAGAGGTGGGTGAGGGCCTGAGGGGGGGAGGGGAAGGATTAGGTCTGTCCCGATATTTTTATTTTGTACTTCACAATAATTGCCAACATTGGTCAAGAAGAATAGAAAATATGGGCGAAATGTAAGGATACTCTGAAGTCTAACGGAACAAAACGCATGGTTCATTTGACGTCTTGCCGAACGATGTCAAGTGACAGGTTATGCGTTCAAACTTCACAAAGTTTATTTATGCAAAGAAATTTGCATAGTTTGAAGTTTTCTATGAAATTGTTGACTTTTTCATGTTTGATATGCGCTATGAAACTATATTTTGCTCAAAAAGTTGCTCAGAATTTTAAGGCAAAAAGTTGCTTCAAAAGCCAACAGTTGCTCTAAGGTTGCCAAGCACAATCGGGACAGGCTTAACATCATTTCCCCCTTTCCCCCCTTTTTTTTCGTTTTCCCCCTTTTCCAGCGTTAATTCGGATTCAGTGGAACACCAAATCGAAAGACGACAGAAACCCATATACTATACTGAAAGGTAAAACAACGTTTTCCTCTAGGACAAGGACAGTGGGATACATGTGCAAAATGCCCTGGAGGTGATTTTCCTCGTGCAAGATTCCCGTGCAAGTTTATCACACTGTGCAGCGATTTCATGACACTTACGGCTTGGAATAAATTGGTATCTGAAATAATTGGGTAGGGGGGTTACTCCCAGAAAAATTGGGCGGAGATGTGCAAAACCCTTGCCCTCTATAGCACCAAAATCTGCCATTTCGCCCACGTTAGGTCCTATTGATGACCTGACCAAAACTTCGATACCTAAGCTAGTTCAGACCAATTTTTATATGCTTTACTAGCTTCTTCAATAGAACAGACCCAGTTCATCAGATTAGAGCGCAAAAACCATACCCTATATTTGAGACCAAATTAAAATGGCCAAAATTGACACCATATTTCTGACCAGAACGGCTAAAAAACCATATCTTTTGGGGGCGCACATACCCTTAAACATACATAAGGGAGTTACTAACCCAACTGCCCCCGGCTCGGGAGAATGGAAAGTACTTTCATCATCGGGCTTTCCATCAGTCGGACCAAAAATTCGTTCAATAATAGAGATGCTTACTGCTTAAAGATACCCAAATTATGGACTGAGGTCTGCAAACATGTGCACGAATGACACGAATCACGAAGTTTTGGCCCAAAATAGGGCCAAGATTTCGAGAACTGCCGCCAACATGTGCCTGTTGGCCTTATCAGAGTGAGTGCGCGTGACTTTAGGCATAATAGACCTGGTACCAAGTCACGTATACATGCGGTATAATCTGATAAATGGAGTCGTCCACGTGGATGAAACAGTCCGTGTTGTCTACAATGTAGATCACAGAAGCTGATCACAGACACTTGTTTATTTCGTGCAATGCAATGAAGGAGCGAAAACGTAAAGCGAAGAAGGATCGGACTTACGATTCCGAAGGCTATACAAGGAGAGCGGGTTGTTTATGTTTTAGGACAGACCGCGAAGAGGAGGTAAGAAAACTAGTGTGAGAGGATCAAAGGGTCTTTCAGTTTCACGATCCTCAGCTCAGAAGAGAGGGATATTGTACGAATTCAATACTACTTAATTATCTAATCTGTAATGTTATTGAAACCAACTGCAGCATAACTACATCAGGATTTCAAATTATCGAAGTGATACAACATGAAAGTTTCATTTGGATAACGCGACGTGACAGTAAGCACATGTATACACATTTCGTTTTTCCCGCCGCTTGATTTTCAAACACAATGCTTTATCAAAATAAAACCGGGTTATTAAAATTGTTTTGGCGCGAAGAACTGCGAAGAATTTTCGGTAGAAATAGCCTTCATTTTATGGTCTCCCAGTGCAGCACGCCAGGGAAGGCAATTAGAAAAAGAGAGAATTGAAGTATTCAACACAAAGCTGGTATTTACATTGAAAAATGTTGGCGACGTGAGGCAGAAACTTCACTAAGTTAGGCAGATTAAAAAAGTTTTCAAAAACTAGTGGATCGTGCTGTGAAAGAAGGTCACTATTCAATTAGGAGTAACAATATTTAGTAGACATCCTGTTGGTTTCGTTAAAAATAACTCGAAGGTCTGTTTACATTTTTGTTGGTTTACCTTTCGTTTTACACGTGATCTTTTCATTGAAACGTGACGACCGACAGAACGCGTGAGGGTCCTACAGAAACGAAACACAACAGCAGCTACTAGCTACAGAAATGCTACTAGGGAAAATTCTAGTGCAAAACAATTGCTGGTATAGGGGGTTAGAGCTATAATTTAACCTCAAAGTAATGGCTATACGTTTCTAATTAAAACTGATTATGCGTAACTGAACCAATTTGTTTAGACACCAGTATTTGCCTTTTGGCCAAGGGGTTTAGGGGTTCCAAAAGTCAATTTCTTACTTGAGTAACCAAAACGCATAATTGAGCCGATTTCTTTTTACTTTCTTTTGCAATTAAAAAACAGGTTTTATTGGTAACGAGTAACAACTCTCCCGATGAATGGATTGTACCAGCTGGTGGGGTAGAGGCTGGTGAAGAATTCCAAGATGCGGCTGTCCGAGAGGTTTTAGAGGAAGTAAGTGACTATTGCCCTGACTCTTTCCCCACCCCCACCTCAGCTTGATTTTTGCTTTAGTTTACAATGTAAATGTTGCTGAAGTGGTTAAAGACTTGAACATAATGGCAACAGTATGGAATTCTGGGGTGGATCTAGGGAAAGGGTGCAGGGGGTGCACACCCGCCCCCCCCCCCCACCCCTCTCAGATGAAGCCTTCTTCTTCATATTCGTTTTTAAAATTTGTTTACCTCACCAGTCAGTTATGCCATTTCTTAGTGGTGCACCCCCTCCTAAGAAAATCCTGGATCCTCCCCTGGAATTTCTCTAAATGTCAGTGAGTTATCTCTCCCAAGGATCTAAAGCTTCAGGTTGTAACAGCCTTCTAGCTTCTACCAATAAAACACTAGGTGGCCAGTTGTTATAAAGTTTTACTGCATGTTCTGATTGTAAAACTCTACCAAAGGTTAATCTAACAAGTCATTATCATTTTGCTGTCATCAAGCTAGCAAGCATGGCAGCACTCAAGAAAATGTGCTTGCACAGGTGAGGGGAAGCTCTTATCAGAAAACTGAAGAACAAAACTTCAATTCATTCCCAGAGAAGAAGTCATGTTGTGGTACTCCAGTGGCAGATCTAGGGGAGGGGCCCGGGGAGCCTGGGCCCCCCTTATTTTGGGTAAAAAAGATGAAATGACAGAAAGAAGAAAAGCCGGCAGGGCAAGTAAAACAAAACTGGCCCCACCCCCCCACCCCCTGCTTAGCTCAAGGTCTGGATCTGCCACTGTTCTCCCAGATACAATAAGATGTAGTGCAGTCTGTATTAATGAACTAATGGTCTTTTTTCTTCATTAACTTGCAGGCTGGGGTGTGTGGAAATGTTGTTCGTTCTCTTGGAATGTTTCAGGTATCAAATGTTGCTTCTTTTCTTGCTCAGTGTTTTACAAACTGCACTAAACCCCCCGTGGGGGTGGGGAACTCCCCTATAGAAAGGATGGGGATGCTTTGTTGTATCTTTTAGGGGTTAAAAAAAGCAGTTGTGGTACCTCTTAGGGTGTATAGCCTCAAAAGTGCCTTTTAGATATTGAGCGGAAAAAAAAAATGACGGGATATAAATTGTTACATATAAGAATTGGTACCTCTTTTGGGGGGGGGGGGGAATAAATTTCCAGCCACGCCCACAGTTTAACAGGATCTTGATACCTCTTAAGGGTTCTTTTCAATATTTTCGATGAACATCCCTGTCCTTTTTGTATAGGACTGCCCCTGCCCCCCTCTCTGGATATTGAACATCCTGCTCTCTCTCTGTCGAGAAATTCCCCAGTATTGTGGCTATTCAATTGAAACAGTATTGTTCTCACATACCAGTACTGTAAAACAGTACACTAGTTATTAAATGGAAACCAAAAGATGACAGATCAGATTGTGAAGATGGAAACAAAAAGTTACCAGTTGCAGGAGAAAGGTTGGAGTATTTACTTGGTCAGAGTTAAAACTCCAAATGGAACCTGGCAAGACTGGCAATATCGTCAATCTCATGTGATAGACTTTTTTTTCATTGTTACAGATTTTTAGATACAAAAGATTGTGATTAAACTTTTATTTATCTTTGTATTTAGAATGATTCCAGTAATTCAAGAACCATGGTGTATGTTCTCCTGGTAAACCAAGAGAATGAAACATGGCCAGATGCAGCTAAAGGTAACTTAAGACTTACATGTATCACTCGTCCATAGAATATTTTTAGAGTCAACAAAAGGGTTTTATGAATGTCTGCTTAACTGTCTTGTTTGCTTGCAGGTCGAAGAAGAAGATGGTTTTCAATCGATGAAGCCTGGGTGCGACTCTCTCACAGGCCTTCCCAGCAATCTTACCTGTGTGATGTCATGAAGTCAAAATGGAAAACGGAGCGATTTAACACAAGTTTTGCAGTGTTTGTTGACTCACAGAGCAAAATAACAAAAGATCTTGGAAAAAATTCCTACAAATCCTTTTAAGTTGAGGAATTATGAACAATTTAAATATATGATTTTGTACAAATGTAAATAATATGATTGTGGTATTGTATAATTTTTTCCACGAAATGACGTGAACTTTTAAGCCACATACTTTCACGGATTCCGGGAAAATATAGACAAATGTATGGAAAATTAAAAACGTGACTGGATGCTTCTTAGCACAGCTACGTTCTTCAAATTTGGTCAATACAATGTCTGCAAGTCTCTTAGCTTTGTTTGCTGTTGATAAATTTATCATAATTAGATTTTTAAGAAAATTATTTGCCATCCACGGTTCTCAGGATACAGATACTGTAATTTCTGATGCTTGTTGCATTTTATTGTATTTATATTGTATTGTTCACTGAAAAACCCATTTTTCAGGGAGTGTACAATAAAGTTTCATTCAATTTTTTTTTTAATTTTAAACTGTCAACTCATTCTGATTGCTTCCAAAACCATGAAAAGGTCTATTAAATAAGGATTTTTATAATTTTTTGTTCTGATGTAAATATTACACATACCCAATCAAATAAAGAACAGATAAACAAAGCTCAGATATCAAAATTATAAAAAACAAAATATAAGTTGAAATGTTCTTAATTTACGAACACTTCAGTCAGTAACCAAGGTATATTTGAAACCGGTAAAAAACATTCATTGTTATATCTAAAATTTTATACTTTATTGAGTATTATTTATCAATTTAAGGGGCTGATTGTAACATTTGTTTCTCGTAAACCAGAATTGCCCTGTTGGAAAATACAAATTAAAAATTAATTAACGAAACTGTAACATGCAGAAGAAAATTTGGACAGGAAGGATATGGTAAAAAGATGCATAATAATTGTAATTTTGTATTCTTAATGTCGTGTGCAAAAATGTTTCGTTAAACAGCACAATGAACTCACATGAACAAGGGAAAAACAACTCGAGTTCTTAAAGAATAACACTGGGTTGTTAGGAAATGTGCCTATTTTTCACATGAGCGAAGAAAAATTGCATTAGGGCCCATCAATAATGCAAGGCGATTTAACTGTGCAAATTTCAGAAGTGTTACAGTTATTCATTTGCCCCACACCAGCCCTACTCTCTTCGCCACCGATTTCGGTCAGCTTTGCCACGTAGGGCAGAAGTATCTCAGTACCTCTGATCTTTCATGACCTCAATCAATCATTTAAAGAGTGTTTGGGTAAGGGTGCTGAATTCTCGGTTCATTTTTGGTGAGCTAGCAGTTAAAATTTCAACTATTTACCAATCAATGCATCACTTGTATTTTTTGCCCTTATCACGTGCCACACAATAAACTTCGCTACCAGTCAATTCTCTGGCAACCAGCCTCTATTTTGTCTGGTAACAAGACAACCAAGACAACATAAACTGTTGTTCTGGCACCAACGGCCACATATTTTATACCACAGATTGTACACACGCTTATAACTGAGCTGGCCAGCAATTGTTTGTTACAACTCCTGGTCACCTGGATTGCCTCATGGTGTCGCCCACCCTGGCCATGAGGTAACCGGCCCCAGTGTGCACGGGACTTCCAGTCCCGTGGTCCAGACTGAAAGTCCAAAGAAAGATGTGCTAACTTTTCTTTCTTTACACTGTCAACTAAATGAGCGATAAGACAGACGAACTTGGGGTATAATGAAACAAAATTATACAGAAATATTTCTCGTTCTTTAATCAAATGACCATGGAGCTAACAGTCCGGGTGAACTGACTTACAATCCGGGCAAACTGGATTCAGGCGAAATGACTGCAATTCGGCCACCAGAGCAGCTCACCAGCCAATCTGACAGAGACTCGGCACCGGAAGCACATACATGTAGACCGCAAATAGGGATTATGAAGGCCACTAGAAACTTCTATCTGATGCAAGGTTCCATGGTCTCTGTGGCCTATTTCAACAATCTTGCAATAAGAGAAATTTTTCCCCCTTCCTCATTTCAACTGGTCAATGCTTATTTAAGGGTATTCCAATTTGACAGTTGACAGAAATCTGCCTCAGTTAAATGGTACATGATTTACCCTTTAATCCACAAAAACTGGATTCAATTTTAACTTGTTTATTTTGTCATACTGAATTTCCCTCCTAAATATACAAATACTGATTTTGTTTACTTCTACTTTTCACTTGTTACAACCATAAAATCCTATACAGCTTGGAAGTCAGTGGTCTTAAAGTAACACAAACACAACCTTTAAATATTAGTGCAGTACGTAAGTCAGTGCAGAGAACGAAAAGTACTCAGTTTCTACTTCCCCAATTTTTGTGGCTTGTAACTAAATGCCACTTGAGTTCACAACTTATTGCTTTGTTCTTGTGCTATAAAATTGCCAGAGTCTGCGAAAGAAGCAGTACATTATTGTGCTCTTTCCACCTCACAACTCCAGTACGCAATTTCGTCCCCAGAGCCTGCATGGTGTACATGTAGGTCAGCAACCAGGAAATCCTGGCTTGGGTTTGATTGGGCATACATGTTCAAGTTTAATAACTGTTTCTGAACTGCACAGAAACAGTAAACTGCTGTAGCTAATGCTGGCTCACAAAATTTATCCCAGAGGCAATTTCTTGGTGCAACCAAAAGGATTGCAACCTCCAGGAACAAAATTGCTCCAGTATGTCAATAATTTACCAATGGCTTTGGGCCTAAGAAAACCTGGGTTAATATCAAAATCAAATTTCTCCTTACAACATCAATATATTGCCAAGTAGACAGGTGGTGAGAAAAAGGAAAATCATCGACACATTGCCTTGATGTACTGCCAAATTCTTAGAACAGACATTAATTAAAGGATATCTAACAACTGGTAGAGAGAATTGAGGTTTTGAGCTCACCAAATGAAAGGGGATAAACGATGATTTAACAATTATTCTTTTCTCTATGTTCTCGAAATCAAAATCTTAGGTCGGTTTTTATGAGTCTAATACCAGTAACCAGTCTTAAATAATTATACATGCAAGTTTTAACTATTTCCGTTTGCAGCCATTGTTTAGGTTGTCACACAATGTTCTCTTCCACCAAGAAAACACATTGCATGGCAGCCAAAATAATGGTTGTAAAAGAGTCACACTACAAGAACCCAGAAGCTAGGCATTTTCAAATTAGTTCTTTTTCATTGAATTGAGGATTCTGAGGATTTCAATGAACAGGTTGATCATGTCCAGGTACAGGTTGATGGAAGCCAGGATGTACTCCTCGGGGGAGAGTTTGTGCATCAGCATGTGAGTGTCAAAGACAATGAAGGCCGAGAACAGCAGGGCACCGGCAATTGCATACAACAGCTCAAATGTCTCACTGTGGAAGAAAAACTGAAAGACAACAACAGAAAATAGTGTACTGAAAATTAATTTTCCCATTTTGCTCTTTATGCTACTAACAGTGGATAAAGCTGGATTTAACACCTTGAAACTCTTGTTCAGTGGCACAATAAAGCAATTTTTTCAATAATAAATTGTCAATTAATTAATTTTATTAAAAAAAATAATTACTTGATTAATGAAATTTTCACATAATCTACCACATAATTCTTGAGGAATAAAATTAATTAGCCCCAGGCTACAACGTCAGGACTAACTAAGATGCACATACCCACAGTTAAACCCTGCTATTTCAAACTCTCAGGGGAAACAAAAAATAGTTCCAAATAGCGGGAGTTCAAAATAGCCGATAGTAAAATCACTAAGAGGCAAATTCAAGAGAAATTGTTTGGAGTTCTAAATAACTGGGAATTCAAAATAACCAAGTTCAAATTAGCTGGGTCAAACTGTATGTAGCTGAGTATGGTGGCCAAAACAAAAACTTCCATTAATCAACTTTGTCAATATTCTATGCTTAAAAAATTAATTACAAATAGATTAGTTACTGGATGATACTGAAACAACTATCTTGTTTACTCTTGGCTTCTCAGTGAACTAAACAGAACTTGCAAAATTTTAGATTTTAATTAACACATGTAGTGTTGTTGACTCATGGACTAATACCCTTCACGAAATATCACGGGATAGTTCTATAAATTGTAGAAACTCAAACCAAGAGAAAATATTTTTGGTTTAATCAGTGTTTACCTGGAGAAACCCAGCTAAGATGAGGATCCACAGAAGGCTAAACAAGCTGTCAGAAAACAACACAAACACTGGTTACTCTTTGAATTCTCAAGAGATATCAACAATTTAATGACATCTACTGCATTGAAGGATGTGGAGGCGCAATGGCCTCATGTTTAGCGTGCTTATGTCCGGATCAAGCAGTCCAGGTTCGAGCCCTGGCCAGGGAAATTGTGTTGTGTTCTTGTGCGCACAAGGCACTGCACTCTCACAGTGCCTCTTTCCAGCCAGGTGTATAAATGGGTACCAGTGAATTTAATGCTGGGGGTAACCATGCAATTGACTAGCAACCCATCCAGGGGGGAGTAGAAATATTCCTAGTCACCTCATGCTACAGAAATCGGAGATAAGCACTGGCCTAATGGGCCATATGGCTTGTATGCAGACTTAACCTTTAACCTGTATAGCAAGGATACTATTGAAAAGACAATATGTATTGCTAAAGCCTTAAATCTGTACACCAAAATGACCTCAAAGTTCTATATGGAATAGCTCTAAATGTGATCTACATGTAGTTTAGTAGATACTTCAAGTCTAATTAATGAGCTTCATGGTTCATACAGTTTAATTATACTGAAGCAGTACTACATACTGTACACCTGAGTTCTGAACACTGGAGAGAGTAAACTTGCTGCGAGTCTACTTCTTCTTACTGTAGTGCACAAAATGAGTGAAGAAGTCTTCTCAAACTCATTAACAATTCATCAAGTTTAAACAAAGTAAGTCATGACCATTACGATGTTTGCAAATCTGATCTTTATTAGCATAGATTTTTATGCTCTTATTTCTCTGTTTTCTCTTTAATTTTAGTTTTGATTGAGAAGATATATCAAACACTCAAGACAGTGTTTGACCACATTTCCAAGCACCTTGAAGTTCGTCAAAAATACTCCACTGTGCGTCATATTTTCAACCCTCTTCTCAGTGTTTGGAAATGTGGTCAAACATTGTCTTTCATGTTCGATATATTACATGAAAGTGCATGACTGATTTCTGAGCAACAATGGAAAAATGAACTTTGAGTCCTCAAGACTATCATTAGACAGAGTGAGAGAAGCACCCTTTTGCAAATGGCATTTTAGGAACAACACATACCCAGCTCCCCATGAACTGTAGTCCTTTTTGCTTTGCAGTGTGTACATTGTCAGCGCCATGGTGGTTGCCACAGTCAGCACAAATGCTTCCAACACAAGTGCTTGGTCATAGAATGTCACTTTAACATAAAAAATCAAATCAAATCCACAGTTCAACCCCTCCAAAATGGCCACCCCTAGGAAAATGGATAGCGGCTGCCTAAAAGGAACTGACTGCTTAATACAGCTGTAGCTCTACAGCTAAAAACAACAGAAAAGCCCTCATCAAGACTTTGATTACTGGCTGCCTAATAGGGGTGGCTGTTTAATAGGTGGCCGCTTAATAGGGGTTGGACTGTGTATGCATTATTGATAAAATTACATTGTGCAGTGGAACCCAGTCTTATGGCACTTTACTAGTCTTGACTTTACCAGTTTTACCGCATAGAGATTAATTTATACACTAGTAACAGCAATGTACCAGGATTTACGGGACCAACCCTGCTCTGCATTGACAGTCCTTACATCCTCCTTCAGTTTGGCAGTACAGTATTTTGTACCAGTTAATGGGTAAACTAGTTTTTATGACGTGAAGAACCAGTACTTACCCAATGTACCCACAGTGTATGCTTCTGCTAATGTCTGAAATGAGACATACACTGAATTTATTTCATGTATTAAAATACAGTACCATGCAGTAGTTATGAAAGGGATCAACCCCAAGGCACATTACATAGAATATAGCAGGTAGGAAACCCAAACAACCTTCATTTTACTAGCTTGGTTAGTGGTGCCGAGAATTATTAACTGTTAGAAAAAAAATTGAAACATAACTGGGTTAAAAACCCCAACTGAACTAGGGAGCAAAGCACTTTGACAGTGTGGTGGTGAATGCATCTTGTATGTCCACTAAATACAAAGGCAAACATGACTAAAAGACTTTTTCTTTCGCTACGTACTGTAAATTATCAAGATTTCTGACATAAAAGTCACAGTTTTGTAACAGAACAAAGAGTTGCAGTGGCCTCATGGTTAGTGTGCTCGCCTCTGGAATGAGTGGTCTAGGTTCCAGCCTTGAGCGAAGAGGGAAAGACACTTTACTGTGACAGTGCTCCTCTCCACCCAGGTGTATAAATGGGTGCTTTGCGAACTTAATGTTGAGGGTAACCCTGCGATGGACTAGAATCCCATCCAAGGGGGAGTAGTAAAACTCCTAGTTGCTTCATGCTACTGAAATTGGGAGAAGCATTAGCCTAGTGGGCCACTTATTTCACATGCAAACTTTTATTTCACCTTGTAACTTTTATAACAGAACACAACAAAACTTCCCCAGGCAATAGGCTAGTCAAGTTTTCAAGCCCTGAAGACCCAAAAGAATTAGTCTGGACTAAGGTCTGACCATCAGACCCAGTATAGACTTTGTGCTTGGTTTATAAAATAGTTATACCATGAGAACTAGGTACTTGACTGACAAGATTCTAACTGTGCAGAATTGCTCAGCTGTAAAAGATTGCATATCAAATGCTAATTACCCAGTACTTCATATGATTACCGAAAAATAATGAAACTCACAAAAGCCAACAGCAGGTACATATTTGTTGGGTGTTCCTTGCGTTTAAACATCAGCCCAATCAACAGGCCAATAGAAAGAATGAAGGCCACCATCAAAAACTCTGGTCTACAAGAAAGATAAAGACTGTGTGGTAAACGAGGAAGTCCATGTCAATCCCACAGACTGGAGTTTATATGGAGCTATTTATAACTATTTTTCATTCGCCGAATTCCCATCCCTTGGGTTAGATTGGCCGCAAATACCCAGACTTGGGTGATCAAATGCCCTTATCTCCTGGATATACCTGACAAAAAGGAGAAATGGCAAAGAAAGAGAACTTCACCTTCAATCACCTGTTTTGAACTCCCACTGTGTCCCAACAATAGCAAGGATAAGCATGATGTTTAAAGCAAAAGGTTAGAGCAAAATGAAACTTTTGCTGTCTGTCTTCAGCTGTTTGACTATGTGTGATTTTTTGTGTGATGCGTTTGCGATAAATTTGATGCTTGACCTCTCTAATAATTGTGAACATTTTGATACATCAACAAATATTGACAAGCAAAATATTTTGCCTTTGGATGTCTTCTCACCTCACCACAATCTTGAGGCAGCCCCACCATATTGTCCAAATCTACCTCCCCAATAACAAACAGTGGCTTTTAATTCTCTTTCCCTGTGGCACATCAACTAGTTGAACGCCCATGGTATGTCTGGGATGTATGTGTGTACGTGTGTGTTTGGAGGGGGGGGGGGGGGGGGGAGGTGAAAGTTATGGTATGGTATTTGATCAATATTACCTTGCTTGTACAAAACCTTTGATGCTTTCTGTGTACATAAATATTCCCGCCACAATGATGGTAAGGGCAAGCTGGGCTGTGAGAATGCCATAAACCTTCCTTAGAAAACCTGTAATAGAACAAACAACCAAAACGAAAACAACTTAAATACATGTACCTTCCAAGATACTCTACACAAATATCATCTTTAATTTTAATAAAGTTCTAATGCAAGTCTGGACCTGTTTCTTTAGTTTCCAATTAAGTCTGCTCCATTTTTTCAGAAATTTTTTTAAAATGCTTATTCACAAGCTTCAAAGGCGATGTAGAGAAAGATACATCATTTAATGATGTGCGCCCGGAAATAGAGTTTCCATTATTTATATTCAGGATTCGACATCAGATAATGTAACATTTGCATTTTACACGCTACAAAACATTCGAAGATGTACAAATTCATTCCCTGACAGGACTTTTTAACCAGGTTCATATGGTAGAGGATCTAAAACGAGCTTTTACGAAACAACTCAATGAAAGAAAGCCAATTTCTAAAGTTGCTTTCGATTTAAAACTTCCCTAGCAGAGAGTGACCATATTTCCTGATTAACGTATGTATGGGCTTTTGTGGTTTAGAATACAGAACGAATACTCCAAAATACAAACCAAGCCGAATCTTGATATTAGTCTGGGCAACCGTGACTCCATAAGTGAAATCGTCCTCCAAACTCGACAATTTTGACCCTCCAAACATAGCATTTGAATCCGTTTTGCCAGTCGCCATCTTGAACGTCTGAAAATAAACCTCCGCAGCAAGAATTCACTGCGAAATAACGGAGCTATTGATTGGTTGGTTGAAGAGGAATAACCAATCGCCTCTCGCGTAAGAAATTTCCTCAGTTACCCATTCCAAATATGGTGAGCTAAGTGCTTATCTCCGGCTGGAATTATGACGTCAATTCCAATGGCGCCATTTTTGTTGTCGGCGATTCAGGCAGCGTTTTGAATATTTTAATTTTTTCGCTACATTTCTTGCGGTAATCTCAACCGAAAAGCTGTTTCGATGCTCATTCAAACGATGGAGAATAATGAGGAAATCCTTCAAGCGTTGCATGGTAAGTCTGACACACAAGATACGGCTTGTAAAAATAAAAATCCTGGCCGAATTTTCTAGACGAAGGTTTGTGATATTCGTGTTGCTTTTGTTACAGAATTCGAGAACATGACGAATGCAGACAAAGTCCTTACACAAGAACTAGAGGATATGCTTTCCTACATTGCAAAGACTGGCAGGGTCTTGTAAGTACGGATCTGTCAAATATTCCATCATTTTGCGTGATGTCAAAAGTGTATACGCTTACCTTGGTTTAGATTTTCACTGATTAAGTTTAAAGGTCGGGTTTAAATTGATGGCGATCAAACTAATAAACTGAATTCGTTATCAACCCGGTAAATTTTAGGATATTTAAGCGCGATTATGCAACACAAACAGGGGTGTTTATTTACACGTGGTCAAGTCGCCAGCACTATAATTTTACTAAATCAATTTTGGTCATTTGAGAGTCATTTTCCTTCAATTAAACGCCGGCCAGCGGTTGTCATCGATGGATTGCGCAATAATTGTTACTAATTTTCATTTTGGGGATCAGGTGTCAGTAGGTACAAACATACTGTTGCTGAGACTTGCAGGGCCTTGTGTTTTTGCCATATATCACTAAGCAACATGAAGTGCCATACCTAGACTGTGCCATGTGTATATGATTGCACCATTTTCTCGCAAGTGCTTGCCTGAGAAATCTTTGCATCGCATTGTGTCGCTGGGCTGTCATCAATAAGAGTACAGACGGATAAAATTTTAATTTATGCAAGCTTTCAAGTTCAAATTTCAGCTGTCAAACTGTCAACTTTTTAACCAATGAGATTTTATGGACTTTTGTAAGTAGCCAATCAAAAAGCGAGAAAAGCTATTGACGATATTCGCATCATTTTGAATAAAATTCACTTATCTTTGTTTATGGCAAGTTTATACGTCTTTTCCCCTCATTTATTCCTGGCATTTGACTAGCTTGGGGTCTTGTTATTGTAAAAAGCGAATTGACATCAGTTTTTTATGCGTGTGTCCTCTTGTTGATGATAAATTTCGTCACAACATTGTCAATGTTTACTGCGGAACCACTCGCCTGTGGTTCGTTGTTCCACAGCCACTTTGACAATGTTATGCTGCAATTTATCATCAATAAGAGGACAGACATATACAATTTGTTGACTAGACCACAATCAGATTGATTTCACATTCCTATTCCAGACTAGGCACCAAAAACCCCAATGCTATCCCAGACTAGCTATTTTCCATGCAGAAACTTTTCCCTTGAAAGTAGTTTCTGAATCATATTGTAGGAGAAAAACTAGCAATAAGAAACAATGTTGAAACCTCTCCGAGATCATCTTCAAGTTCAAGAAACTTTATTACTATCGTATTCCAGTAAAATTTAATGTTACATGTAGCTAAACCAACCTCTTACAAAGTCACCTCCAAGTTTCAGTTCCTATTATAGAACCCCAAGTGAAGAGCCCTATTCTAGACTAAGTTAGTTTTATGCTGGCGACTTTTCCAGTCAATTATATCCTATTCTAGTCCAAAACTGTCTGATTTCTATACCCTATATCAGACCATACCACCTGAAAACCATACCCTTCACAGCGGCACATACCTAAATAGCTTATATAAGGGAGTACCTCCCCCCCCCCCCCTCTCCCCCTACCTGCCACTCAGTGCTTGCGCAACAGTGCTGTGTAATCAGATAGTAGAATCAGACACTTTTTAAACATAGATGGTAAAGCTGGGCTGTGAGAGTCACTTAAACAAAGATAATAATCCATTATGGTGCTCTCTCGTGGTGTGAGCAAAGTCAACTTGTCTTAGTCATTTCAACTGGCAATGCTGTTAAAATGGATGGTTGCTCTCATGGATTTTCATGAATCATGGATTTATGATGTACCGGTAATGGGAATTTCAAAGAGCACTCAAGAAGCTGGAGTTGCTCTCAGCCATACTTTTCATTGAACAACTCTTACACTTCTTTCAAGCTCTTCAAATGTCTTGCATGTGTAACGACTTGGTGATGCATGCTAAAGCATTAATTAATAGAATTTGTTAATTTATAATACGTGGTTTAAGGCAAATTTGCCCTAAATGGGACTTGTTCCCTTGACTGATTTATTGTCAGTGGTGTCTTCATGTGTGTGCAAGAGTCTTCTAAAACTGTACAAACCAGAACAGAAGCTATTACTATAAACACTACAGGGCAATTTTTTGTTATTACAAGTTACACAGTCAGGCATTTGATTGATTACTGGGTATTTGATTTTCAATTGATAGAACCCAGTCAAATGAAAGTAAGTCTGGGTTGGATCAAATTTTCTTTATTCCTGTTTCCTTAGGTTTCCTTGGGATTCATTAAAACCTGTGTTTCTGTTCAAACTTGACAAGGTAAGACATGCAGTTATGATCATCAATTTGCAGTACCTTGATTCTCTGGGCTTACATCTCAGTATAGTTACCGGTAGTTAGAGCAGCGTTCGAGTGCTATGTTCTGAGCAGAGTCAACAAAGCATAGCCAATTTGGTTATTGTCGATTATGTCATTGTTTTTGTAGACACTAATACAATTTAGCATTCAATAATAATATTAGAAAGTAAAAAAAAAATATATTTTCCTTTCAAGTGTATTGATTGTTTGTTCATGGGCCATGAGTGAATGTATGCAATGATAAGGGATTTAATCCCATACAACTGCCAGGATGTACATGTACTAGCTGAACAGGCATTTTTCTTAGCACGAAAACCATTTTCCTACTAGTCCAATTGAGTTAATTAAAAATCCAAAATATTTAAAACTTTCTATGATACGATCTCAAATTTTATGCAAAAAAACCTCCACTTTCCCAATTGAGGTTGACCAAACGCAAAACCTATTAGGCCCAGGCCATCAGACCCTACTTTCTCTGCACGCTGCTCACAAATTTGCAATAGACCATTATGAGAGCCTAAATGTAATTAAGATCACAACCTTTGTTAAACTAACATAATCAGTAAAATATTGCTGAACAAACTACAGCTCTTAAGAATTTTCCAGTACATGTATAGCTTTTGTTTCAGGGGCCATGTAGTTGAGTTTTAGCCTCAGCATGTACTGCACAGTGTATTATTAATAGCTTAAATTTATTTCTGTCAATAACAGAAATCACAGACTTTAAAGTTGAATTGTAGAAAATTTGATAAATTATGTGTACCTGTTGCCTACACTGTACATGTAACTCCTCAAGTCAGAGTGGTACATAAGACCTCCACATTTGTTCTCTATCGGCTTTGTCTTGCACTGTGGCATGCACAACCCTTACCCCTGGACTGCCACCAACTCTGGGCCTCTCCCTGTTCACTGTATGTCACCATGTTGTTTTTGGCTGACCTCTCTTTCTCTTTCCCTTGGGAGAGTGGAGCATTTCAGGGCTGTGATACGGCAATTGTCAGTTACTAGTCTGAAGATGTGTTCAAGGAATCTTGATGAGCTGAGGGTAAAAGGTTTTGCACCAAGTAATTTTGCTTGGATTTCCTGTTTCAAAATAACACAGACTTGTTTGCAAACTTCACATCTTTTACCAGGTCATGAGGGAATTTTTTGAGAGTAGCCCATCCAGGAATGCATCGTCCTCTGAGCCAACCGTTACAGCAGATTTTGAGGTCATGAGGCAAAGACTGTTGGACTGTCTGGATTCATTCACAAGGTTTAATGCAAATTTACAACTATGTTTGTTGTGGTTCAATTCTTCCCTTGACACAATTTGGTAAAGTGTTCCTTTGTTTTGGTGTTTGGTAATACATGTACATTGTATACATTGCATGTATTATAATATAAATAAAACAAATGAAAATGCCGAATTTTACTAAGGGTAATATTGAACCACAACATATTTGTATGTGAAGGTGAATTAATCAACATGACACGAGCGTGGGACAAAGAAAAATTCTGAGTCCCCGACAGGAATCGAACCCATGACCTCCCGAACACCGGGTGGGCGCTCTATCCACTGAGCTACAAGAACTCATGGAGAGCAAGGTCATTTAACTGAGTTCATATATGATATGAGTAGTGATAAGTTGATAAGTTATGAGTTATGAGTTCTCGTAGCTCAGTGGATAGAGCGCCCACCCGGTGTTTGGGAGGTCATGGGTTCGATTCCTGTCGGGGACTCCGAATTTTTCTTTGTCCCACGCTCATGTCATGTTGATTAATTCACCTTCACATTTCATTATCGAGCATAAAATTCACCATCTTTATTAACTTATCACAACATATTTGTAAGTGATAATCAAGATGTGTAAATTCTAGAGCTCTGCAGATTTGGATGTCATTGGTTTTTGTGTTGGAAATCTGGACATATGCAGCTGTACATGCACTCAATTTTTTTTTTTTTCATCTAGGCTTACTATTATAATGTTTTCATGACACATGTAACTGGTGATGATGGATCATTAATAAATTATATGTATGTTAACTGTTATATCTTTATTTTATTTTTTTGTTATTATTATTACTTATTTTATGTATTATTTTTGTTCAGTGCACCATTCACCATTCAAAGACTTTGTGAGCTGATGATGGAACCACGAAAAAATTACAGCAACAGTGAAAAGTTTATGAGAGGAGTTGAAAAGGTGAGAGCCAGCTGAAATCCATGTTATTATTAGTGAAGAAATATATGTTATTTGCCAGTTAGGAGGTCTGTATAGTTAAAATCTGTGACCAAGGTCTGGGAAATGCTGCCCAAGGCTGTAGGCTAACGACAGCATTTTCAAGCCAGAGATCACAGATTTTCACGATACGGACTGACCGTAGCCAGCAAATAAGTTTTTCGTACAACTAGTCCCTGCAACTAGTCCTGTGAAGAGTTTACACAAAGGGACTTTGTCCCATGAACAGTTCACAGTTGAGGAACGAGGTACAGGGACTTGTCCTTAAAGCTGAAACAAGTTTGAATTTGTGGGACTAGTTGCAGGGACCAAATTTTAGTCCCTGCGACTAGATTTTGCGGCAAAAATGGCTATTTCACATGATGGGACTTGTCCATCCGACTTGCAGGGACTATTCGCAGGGACTAGCCCAACCTTTAATTTCTCAAACCACTTTAATTTACATAATTAATTGTTGACTTTTTCCACGCACACATCGTGTGTGCATTGCCATGACCATGGGCAGGGATAGGAAAATCCAAACTGCACTAAAAACCAATCAGACTGCAGGATTCATTGCTATACCCTCTTGGAAATAAATAAAATGTATTCTTTCAGCTGTGACACCAGATCTCACAAAATTGAGTTCAGACAAGAGTTCACAGATAAGTGTAAGATGAGAGCATTGAACAACTTTTCTTTGATTTTTAGAATGTTCTTGTGGTTAGTACTGTTGAGCTTGGCAGGGATGACATTACTACGTGAGTATTGTGCTAATCATTTAGCAATTTCTGTTTATTATTTCCATCCAGTGTCTCATGGCTACCTAAAGGGGAAGGGGCCAGGGTGCGACAAAAATGGTGTCCACTTACCCACTTGTCCCTTGGACAAGTAAATCTTCCAAAAATGATGTCAAATAATGTGTGAAACCTTCGGCAGAAAACACTGCTCAGGTGAATGTGAAAAAAAAAAAATGTGGCAACCCAATTATACGAGCTTGGAAGTACAACTTGAATTAACATGTAGGTGTGGACAAGTGGAGCAGCAATATACTGACACATGTAATGTCTTATACTGTGGGGATTACAGTTAGCATGAGAAATTAGGGTAACTTCACTGATCAAAACATTATTTCTCAAGCTGTCTCAGGGTGCAATGAAAACAAATTTTAGGGCTTGCCTTTGGACAAGCTCTCACTATGGTGTTTTTACCTAAAACTCATTCTCACTAGCCCCCAAAAAGTCCATTTGTTGCAGAACAAGCAGATAAGTGGAAGAGCAATACACGCCTGTTCAGGAGGCTAGTTCTTCTCTTGCAGAACTTCTGTACTTTGATTCCTCAAAAATTTTGTCAAGTTAAAATGAAGGTGGTATATGGGGTGACAGGACTTTTAATGCGGGATGCAGAATAAAAACATTTTGGTAGGAGAGGGATTTGCTCATTTTGACAGGCAGGATGCAGGACAGTTTTAAAATTGACGGCGACATGCGGGATGAAAAACAGAAAATCACAGGATACGGATGTTACCTGGAGAACTGCAACTCTATCCAGGCGGGATCAAGATAGACATTCTGACTGGGGTGGGATGGCGGGATTGAGGCAAAAATAGTGGTGTGATGCAGGATTGAAAAAAACCTTATTGTACTTTCCCTTTTCACCAGCTTTAACCTAACAAACAACATTGATGGACAACACATGTTGACAAATGTGCCAAATGGCCCAGTTACAAATGGAGTCATGACTTTAGCAGTGACTTCCGAAGGGGACTCACTCACTGACCATGGCTTTGACAAACGCCTGTCACCTCATGTCACGCCAGATAGTGTGACATCTAGTGTCACGCCAGACACAAATGGACCAACACCTTTAAACGCTTATGAAAATGGCCACGAAACCCAAGAACATTACAACGGTAGCAGTTCAACTGCGACGGGAGCTGCTGCTGAAGAAAAATCCATGGCACCAGAAGAAGCCCCTCCACCAATACAAGAACTAAGTGAAGAAAAAACTGTTACAAATAAGGAAAATGAAACTACTCAAGGAGAGGAAGCACCTGAAAGTGAAAGTGCGGATGGTGTGCCTGTGGATAAGGAGGCAGAGGCTGGCATCCCTGCAGAAGAAAAACAAGCCACAGACTCAAGTCGAGAAGAAGCGAAACAACCGCCAGATTCTGACGAAGGTGAGTGGACACATTTCTTATGCATACATGATGCAGTACAGAGGCCTCCCTTGTAAGTGGACACATGTTTTATTCAAACATGATGCCATGCAAACATGCGAGACATTGTCAGCATTGTGTACTTGACACCTAGACTGCAATACAGTCGTTTTCGGACGTTTTCGGAAGGCGTGAAGCACCGTAAGCGCGATCCTCGCGTGTGAAGCGCGCGAGGATCGCGTCTCTCTCCATTCTCTCTCGCCGTTTTTACACTCGCTCCAGACCTTTCGTTCGAATATTGACCGTCGCTCGCGTTCGCAAAAATACGACTGTTTTGCAGTCTACTTGACACCAAGCAGATGAAGGTTCCTCCTGTGAAACTTGTTCATCATCTGTACATGCATACTGTTTCATGGCATTGCAAATAGAGATTTCTTTGCAAATGCTTTTTTCCCTGATCAGCAACTGGTCGGTTTGAAATTTTTTGTACTACAGTAGAAGGCACCTCAGTGTTTCTATTTGCTGAGATAGAAAAAGCCATCTAACAGGCCTTATCACGGTTTTCGACGCCATCTTGACGGGTAGGCAAAGCAGACAGAAATTATGTTTGTATGGGAACCCGATGGTAAATAACGTTTGTTAAATTGAATTTGCACAACTTACGAATCGCAGCTTAACCAGGCTAGGTTTCAGATTGTATTCACTAAATTTGAAGGACGTAGCTGAGCTAGAAGACGCACAGTTAACTTTAATTTCCCATACATTTGTCTGTAATTTTTTCCCGCGAACCGCGTCTACCCAGCCAAATATACAGACAAATGTATGGAAAATTAGAAAAATTAACTGAGCGTCTTCTAGCCAAACTACATCCTTCAAACTTGGTGAATACAATCTTCTACCTAGTATTTTAACTTTGTGATTCACAAATTGTGTAAAATTGAGTAAAAGTTTTCTGCCATCGGATTCCCATACAAACACTGTAATTTCTGACTGCTTTGCCAACCCGTCAAGATGGCGTCAAAAACCGTGAATAGACCTACTGTTTTAGGACAACCCACAAATTGATCTAACAAACAGCAAAAACACAAAAAGAGTATTATTTCAGAAACTACGATATCTACAGACAAATGTACAGACAAATGCATGGAAAATTAGAAAAATTAACTGAACGTCCTCTAGCCGAACTACATCCTTCAAACTTGGTGAATACAATCTTCTACCTAGTATTTTAACTTTGTGATTCACAAATTGTGTAAAATTCAGTAAAAGTTTTGTGCCATCGGATTCCCATACAACCACTGTAATTTCTGACGGCTTTGCCAACCCGTCAAGATGGCGTCAAAAACCGTGAATAGACCTATTGTTTTAGGACAACCCACTAATTGATCTAACAAACAGCAAAAAAACAAAAAGAGTATTATTTCAGAAACTACGATATCTACAGACAAATGTACAGACAAATGCATGGAAAATTAGAAAAATTAACTGAACGTCCTCTAGCCGAACTACATCCTTCAAACTTGGTGAATACAATCTTCTACCTAGTATTTTAACTTTGTGATTCACAAATTGTGTAAAATTCAGTAAAAGTTTTGTGCCATCGGATTCCCATACAAACACTGTAATTTCTGACCGCTTTGCCAACCCGTCAAGATGGCGTCAAAAACCGTGAATAGACCTACTGTTTTAGGACAACCCACAAATTGATCTAACAAACAGCAAAAACACAAAAAGAGTATTATTTCAGAAACTACGACATCTACAGACAAATGTACAGACAAATGCATGGAAAATTAGAAAAATTAACTGAACGTCCTCTAGCCGAACTACATCCTTCAAACTTGGTGAATACAATCTTCTACCTAGTATTTTAACTTTGTGATTCACAAATTGTGTAAAATTCAGTAAAAGTTTTGTGCCATCGGATTCCCATACAACCACTGTAATTTCTGACGGCTTTGCCAACCCGTCAAGATGGCGTCAAAAACCGTTAATAGACCTATTGTTTTAGGACAACCCACTAATTGATCTAACAAACAGCAAAAAAACAAAAAAGAGGATTATTTCAGAAACTACGACAGCTAGCAACACTCACTCAGAGCTACTTGAGTCAGAGTTATTTACTCCATGTTTGTGTAAGATATCTGTGTGGAGATAATAGATTAAGTATGACATTTCATAGGAAAGAAAAGGGAAGTATGCAAATTTTCTTTTTTATTTCAGCTGCAGAATCTGCTCAGCAGGAGACGACAGAGGAATCTAAGAGCCACGAAACAAGTGAAACAAGCAAAGAGCAAGCAGAAGAACCTATGGATGAAAACTAACGCTATCCTGTTGTAATATTCCAGTTTCTCCATAAACCGTTGGCTCGGCAAGTCGCTACGCTATTTTCATTGGTTTCCATCCGTTCCGAATACAAGAACACACAAGAAGAGATTGCCACTTTTTTTTCAATTTTTCAAATCAAAGTGTTCAGAAAGTACATCGAAAGTGGAGCACTTGAGAATGTTCGGTTATTTATACTGTATTTTTTTGTTTTTCATTTCTTTTACATTTTCATTCGTTGTTTCAGTCGGAAGAGATGTTCTCGTACTCGTAAATCTTCGTAGCAGGCTCGGAAAAGTTACCGATTCTTACTATCCAATCAAAACAGCAAAAACATTGACGAGCTCACCGATAGTTGTTTCGTCATCATTTGCGTCACAAGACTACGTCACTTTGCTTAGCAACTGACAAAAGCTGTGGTCTCTCCATGTAACTCACATGACTACTCAACTGACATTTGATAATCTCACCTGGCTGTTTTTCTTTCCCCTCAAACATTAAAGGGGCTCAGTCACGGTTTGCGCATATTGAAAAGTTTAGTCTCAAGTTTTCAAATTCGTCGTTTGTAATCCGCGTCAATCTTCTCCATCCTTAGCCATCCTTGTTCCTTTATGGTTTATCATTATCTCTTTGGTGTTTTTCTATCTTGTTAAACTGTTATTTTCAGGTTTCCTACCATTTAAAGGTAATTTTGTGTGTGGCCAAAATAACTCAAAATACCGTGACGGAGCCCCTTTAACATCTTTTGTACATTACTTCTTTACTTTACTTTTGGAGTTGAATTCTCCAATAACTCTTCTTTACTCTTCTATGTTCATTATTCTTCTATTGTCAGCCCTCATTTAGTAAGTAGGGAAAAAGTGTAGCCGGCCGCGCGTGTCGCACGCGCGAAGGTCAAACGCACTAGGAAAGATCTACATTAAAAAACGCGCGAGCAAAAAAACCTGCTTTTTGCCTCGCAACTGAAATGTTTATACCCTTGAATTGCTGTTAGTCCTTTTTTACCTTGTCTGCCATTTACAGATGTGACTTTTAGTCCTCTTTACGTTGTATTGTTGCAATTTTTTTTTGCGTTTTCATGTGCTCTCTCATTTCTACTGATTAATTTTAAGAGAAGGTGACATTGGTCACTCATGGGACTAAAAATGTTTAATTGATGCAACCGTGAGCGAGGACGCTAAACTTTGTTTTAAGCCTCTTCAAAAAAATTGTTCAGCAATTTTAGTCGGTAGATAAGTCACAAAAAAGTGGAAATTCTTTCCCCAAGAGTTTATCGACGTATGTATAGAAATCGCAATAAAAGAATTAATCAAGTCGGTCAATTGTCATGACTTGTCTTGTGTGTCAGTGACCTCTCAGGAGTGTCAATTTTGTTCCCAGAGCCCGTGCGTTCCGGCTGTACGAAACGAGAAAACCCCTAGCGGAGTGGGGGGGAACTCCCATATTAAAAAGACAAGGGTGCTCGTAGTGCCTTTTAAGTGTTAAAAAGGGGGTTTTGGTATATCTTGTGTTCAGTTTCAAAAGGTCCACAGCGGGATATTTTGTGATACCTTTTGACAGGAGATAATGTGTTGTTTCAGTATTGGTACCTCTTAGGGGTGAAAAAAAAAAAAAAAAAAAAAAAAAAAAAAAAAAAAAAGAGAGAGAAAGAGAAAGAGAATTAAGCCACGCCCACAAAACAGGATTTTAGTACCTAGCCTCTTGGGCCCGTGGGGGTTCTTCTGGAAATGTCTCACGGGCACCCTCGTCCACGCCGGAACCAGATAATCGTGATTCCGGCCTGGGTGGCTCAATTTGACCGGTCGGAACCCCAGAGGCCGAAATTCGTTGTTTCATTTTGAAAAACTCCTCTGTTCGACAGTATTGAACAAGGATGCGTTGGCCTACTTCTCTTCAGCAGATTTTACTTTAACCTGAGTATCAGGCCTTTGTTAAAGTGCTTCCTCCTCCTACCCCGCGAGTAAGAAAAGCCTGCTACTCAGGCTGTGGGAGAATAGAAGGGAGCCTCGTTGCCGCGTTGGCAAGGCGTGACATTGCTAGAACCCATTCCTACTGGGCAGTTAATGGATGTCGAAGTGAGTGTCGACCAGGGGCGGGGGAGAACACTCTGCGACGCCTGGCACTTCTTGTGTATCTGAATCATCCAACAAAAAATGACGTCACATCCGGTAAAAAAGAACGCTGAACGGCAAAATCAAATTTGAACATGGCATGATCGTTCTCTCAGTAAGTAAAATGGTAATATTTTGCAATCGGCCGGATATTTTTAACGTTTTATTTGGCCACGATAAACAAAATTTTGTCTTCTTCCTCGTCATATCAGTTTGTTTGAAGGACAGGGTAATTATTTATTCAAAATCACGCTGTTTTGAAGGCGTGTTTTTTACGAAATGTCGCCATTTCTTCCTCGCTGAATTCCACAGGAGTCATCGTTTGTGTGGAAATAATGAATTCTAGGTAAGTTGCACTCAATTAAAATATCCTATTCTCTTAGGTAGGCATTACACTAAGAAAAATGCACAATGACAGGTTTCTAGACATGGGGGAACCTTATTAACAGAAGCGCCTTTTTTAAAATTTACTGTTGCCAAACACTCGAGAGTACTTGAGTGCTGTTAATCGTATCACTGCAAGAATAGACCCACACACATAACGCGCTTTGCAGAACTTTCTTGCCGATCGACACTAACACAAACTCGTGTGTTTGCTCATAACTCAAACTGATGCCATAAAATATGTTACGATTGGTTAAGAACCTTAAACAAGATATGTTTTCCCTAAGCAATCCCTTAATTGATAAACGCTTCGTTACAGGCAGGCCGTGAACCCCTTAAAAAAAAGCAAGAGGATTAGTTTTAACGGCGATGAAGTAATTTGGACATGTCGTGTTTTTTTCTCATTTATAATCAAATTTATTTTTCCGTTTCAACAGTGTTTGACGTCAGCAGCGCTAAGTTCCAATACCCCCCCCCCCAACTGAGGTCAAGCATGCACCTTTAATTTCTTCAAACCCTCTCATTTGCCCTGTTTGCAGACCAAGTTCCTCATCTATTAATCCCTGTCATATTGCCAACCCATTTTGAAAGGTTACTAAAAAATTGTGCATTATATTTCAGTGTGCTTTCTCTTTGTAATCTTACGTCAAGATATTTCAATCCCTAAGGAAACGAGAGAACACTAGCAATACTGACAATTTTCAGTAATTCATCACTTTCAATATGCCATCTAAACAAATTGTTCGTAAACAGTAGTGAAATTTCATGCCCCTACACCTAGCCATAAAAGGAAGTCTGGGAACAGGCAATAGCAACAGTGACACTGCCAGGCTGGTGAATTTTACAAGCTAATGAACTCATGTCTAACAATGATGGGTGATGATGAAGCATGGTGCAGTGAAACTGAAGAATCAGACTGTGAGTGACAGTGATAGAGTCAGTGTCGCGAGAGTGATGCTAGTGTCTGTGAACTTGGACCAGATCAGCAAAGAAAAGGTTTTGTACTAGAAATTGACAGAGAGCAACAAGTTTGTGCTAAAAAACTGAAGAAGCTGGCTCAGACCAGTCTTAAAGCCAGCATCTACTTACAGTACTTGTCAAGAGTTCCTGACTTGTGTATGTGGGAAGGCTCTCTGTAATGACCTATATGGGGAGGCTCAGCTCACGATGAGTACCTTTTTCAGGCTTCAGGTATAAACTTAATGATAGGGATTTCACAAGTTGAGGTGTATGAAAGGGTAGGAAAATCTGTCATTTAGGGATTCCATTCTTCTGGTTCTAAAATGTTGTTGAAAAGCTCTCATTTACTCTCCTCAGCCAGAATGAAGAGATTCTATAATATTATTTATTAACTTCTTCCCAAGGGAATAGAAAAGGGATGCAGTATTCTTAAATAGGTTTGTTAAAGGGGTACATTTACCTTTTTGCAATGTAAGGTCGACAAAAGAGGTACCATTTCTATCAAAATGGTACAAATGTATACAAAAGGGTAAGGGGTAATGGACCTTGAGATAAGGCCTTTCCATTTAAAACTTTGTAGAATACCCCTCCCCCCCCCCCCTCCCAGCTTGTGAAACAAAGATGTTCAAATTATTGTTTTGTGAAAAAAGGCAACTATTAAAAAACAAAACAGTGCCAAGAGATTAAGTGATTGTCAATGCAAGTTTCCATTTGTATTTTGAATTAAAATGGGTATAACATGATCCTCAAGTATACTATGCAGCTTCACAGAGAGGCCCAAACTGATGATGAAAACATATGTTTTAACACTTAAAATTCTATTTTTGCTTCATCCCTTGTACCTTGTGATCTTTGTAGGGAAATTCTGAAAAGGTCCCCACCCCCCCCCCCCCCCAAATTCAAATTTTATGTACAAATCACTTTTTTATCCTGAAAATGGTCTCAGAGACAACAAAACATTTTTATGGCTAGCTAAACTACTTATTAGGAAAATAAAAATGTTCAAGGAAAAAATGAACAGGAAGAAACAACAACAAATTAACTTTTTTTTTTTCAGAAGAGCTACTACTTGTATATTTTTTTAACTTACATGTAGGTCAACATAATTTGTTTTCGCAATTTACCACAAAAGAAAACACCACAGAAAGGAGAACTATAGTTGTGGCATCTGAGCTACATTTTTAAATGGAAACATTTCCCATAAAAAATTTCCAAATTATATTCTTACCAGTACAACAAAATACCAACTATATTTTGCAAAGAAGTATTCTTAATTAATAAAATTGATGTAGTGAAATTTTCTATTTAATTTTTGTACACCTGATCTTACAGAGTGCAACCTTTGGTTTAACTGGTTCACTTTACCGTTAAGGAATAATTAAATAAATCACACCAGAGTGGCTTTGTATCTTTATTATAATTCTCATTATCAGTAGAGAAATCACACTTGTACACTGGTCCACTGATCAATACTCTTACGTGTATGTTAAACATGGGAAAGCAGGTTGCATCATCTAATCATAACATTGTATGCCTGTGTGGGGTGTATATGCCAGGAGGTAACCACCTAAGAAAAGACAAACATAAATTATGTCATTGTTTCAATGACTCACCCTAAGTGGGTATTATGCTCATTACCACCTTAATAAACAAGATATATTAAAGTATAATTTTTAACTCCACTTTAAACTTTTCAAACCTACAGTTTGTTTTCACTTTCAGAGAGGTTCTTAAATTCACAAGCACACCACCCACCCCCCTCAGCCCCAATTCCTACTCTCCCATAGCCAGGATCCCATTTCAACCCTCCAATAAATCAGTAATTTTTTTTCTAATTTTGGTCTGACTTAGATTCATCTCCACTCAGCCATGAAAGCAATGGTGGTAGATTTCTGTATATTTGTTGGTCTAGTTCACTATTGTTCTCAGATTCCCACCTCCCTTTTGACAGAATTAAATTCCATTAAAAAATAAATTACAGTAGTTTAATCAAATTAATGCAAAGACAAACATTGAACCAGAAAATACTATAATTTTGGTATGAACGATACCAAAGTATAACTTACATAATTAACATCACATCTTTTCTATTGTAATTTAAGATAGTGCAGCTACTAATAGATTGACCACAAAAACCTAAAAACATGACTTTAGAAACACGGGTAAGTGAGAATATTGCCAGTTTTGCTTTTGCCACCAACCACTCTGCTTTAAAAAAAAATACATGGAAGATAATGACAAAGCAATAACAAAACCAGCCAACCAACCTCTGGCAATTCAATAAACACACCAAATTCCCCTGCAAAATTCTCTTCAACACCTTACAGTACATGTAAATGTCAGCAGCATAAATTCAACTCAATGATTTGGCATGCTACTATCATCAAATGTTTACCCCTTGATTCAGAATTTTTAGGAGTATCAAATAGAATTCCACTATAGATTACAAAAATTTAATGCTGTTTACCTTAACAAATATTTGCATTAATTCTGGAGATATTTAAGTTTAAAATGTGTAAAATATATGCAAATGAGAGGACTGATGATGTCATACACCAAACCCAATATTACATCAAGTGCAGACCATATATACAGCAGAGATCATTGAAACTTGATAGCCTTATAGTTCTACAGGCAACACACTAATATGGCTATAAAAATATGTTCCCAATTGGCAACTCAATCTTTTCCAGTCCGCTCTAAACCAATTTCAATAATGCAGTGATTTTCAGCTTGAAAAGCATTAATCAAGGCCATGAGGTGGCCAGAAAAGCCTAGAATATCAGGGAAGGTCTGAAATGCAGTCTGTTGCCATGGCAACAAAACTGTTAAGCTCATATTATGTAGCACATCTGCAAATTGCATCATAATAGCACTGTCCCAACTGGAGCCCATGGTTCAGTAGTTTACTTGGACAATAAATTTCATAACTTTCCTGGGGGACTGGATGATCTAAATGGTATGTGGGAGACTTCCAGAATATTTGCAAGAATGTATGACTATCTCTTCACAGGTATTCATTAATAAATAAATAAATAAATAAATAAATAGCCACTAACACTACTAACATGATTGAGTTTGGAAAATATATATATTTTTAGTTTATGATATTTTGAAAAATTCCCCTCTCCCATCTAACATGCTGATCTTCTTTAATTTGGTACTTGAAATTGATAACAAGGAAGCTACACCTTGGCAACTCATTGACCAGGACATATTGCACAGTCTTCACATCAGATAATGGGTCTGTACATATTATTTATGTATTTATTAAACAGAGATCTCCCCATCCCATCCCTATGGAAATTCCAATTTTTATTAATACTTTTCTTTAAAAAGTTTGGCTTTTGAGACCCTCCCCATCCCTGGAATTTCCAATAATCTCCTTGGGGTGGGTATGGACATTTTCTAGAACCACACAATAAAACAAATAAACAAACTTTAAGATAAAATGTTGAAGTATAAGTCAGTGGGACATATATACATTGATCAACTTATAAAGACAGGATTGATCATTGCAACATACTATACACAACTTAAGCAAAGGTGAAATTATAGCCTGAAAAAAAAATTAGGTGTGAACTGGATTCTAACCCATGACCTCTGTGACACCGGTGTGATAACTTAATTAATTAAAGTTCTATGCTACAACATACCAAACTGCTAATTTATTATGAAGTGACACAGCTAAAGGAGAGTTGTCAAGAAATCAACTTTTTTGTGAATTCTAAGATCAATATGAGTCTTCTAAATTTAAGATTATTATACCTAACAAAAGACATACAGTAGGGCACTGCACTGTGTGCTCTCTCTACACACTCTTCCAGGCAGGATAGTAATACATATACATGTACCTTTTTTTTGTTTGGAATATACTGTTACTGCATGGTCATACAAGAGGTACTAGTTGCTGCTGAGTAGTCTTAAAATAAGTGAACTAAGTTTGACAAAATATAATGTATATTAAATCTGCACCAGTTCAGTACAATTTAATACCAAATTTTAATCAGCCGCCAAAAAAAATTGTTAGCACCAGATATTACATGTACTTTGTGAAGGCTTCTGGAGGGGTTATACTTTTATAAAGTACCTGGCAGCAAGTACTATTTTGATTTACTAAAGCAAGACTGTAGTAACTGCTAAGAAAATGTGTTTTGTACATCCCAGAAAAATTGGGTGGGGGTCAGTGCAGCCCTCTTCACAAAAGTTAAACTCTTAACCTATTTATGACCAAAATCTGTGATTTTCCCTACCCCATTTATGACTGTTGCAACTGCTACAGTTGCCCTAAACATAAGTTTTGAAGGACTTTTGTTGATGGTCTTATCAATAATGATGAAAATTGAGGTAGCTTATTCTAAAAAACATAACAAATTAAAGACTAGAGGGCAAAAGCCTTACCCTAGAGTATTTCTGACCAAAACGGCTGAATAACCATACCCTTTGGGGCTGCACAGCTGTATATAGCACATGGAGGAGAGTTCCTCCCCCCCCCCCCCCCCCCCTACCGCTGAGGCAGGAATCAAACTATTATTGCCTTGATAACATAATAAAGATAAAATCTCAAAATAATCAAGAGTTACATATATGCATGGGACTTCACTAATAAAATGATGCCTGTTGCTTGCTGTAAATTGTATATAAATTACTCCTACAATGTGCCAGAATTCTGTTAATCTGGTCACCAACAGGTCACAAAAATCTGACTGTATAATTAATAAATAAGAAAATGACCGACTGAGCTTTTGTTTGAGCCAGAATAGAGTGGCCATAATAACTAGGTGGCTGTGTTAACGGGGGTGGCTCTATGGTGAGGTACATTCCACAGTAGTGATAAAGATGACACTCTCAAACACCAGCACCCATAAAGAGTTTGGACAGTATATTTCGCATAATCAGTTGGAAGAGGAAGAGGGAAAATGGAAATAAAATAGAATGGCTCTTGTGTACCAGAGACAACCCTTTCCCTGAGTTACCCTGGTGGAGCTAACTTTTCACTTATTTCTTTGCAAAATTCAACCAACCGTTTACACAAGGATGACGAACCAGACTTGGGGGTGAGACAATTCAGGTGGGCAAGTTGACTCGCCTTGGCAGCTAAAGTAACCAACAACTTTTCTTTGAGTATACATAAACACTTTGGCTTGCCTAACTGGAACGACTCTCGGCATGGCGAGTGTCACGTAATGCCTAGATTTAAGATTTAAAGCAGCAATTTGTATCAAAGAAGAGAAAATTAACTCAGCAAAACCCACTCTGATCAAATGAGTGAGGGAAACTTAAACAAAGAGGGATAGTTGCACATTTGATTATTCAATAAGAGTTACGAATAACCATGCAGGGTCAACTTTTACTCGGCCTACATGTGCTACATTTTCTCATACAAGCACTTGATAAAGTTGCCTCAGGGGGAGGGTTATCCCGGGTAACCGGGACCATACAAATGGGACCTGTGTTGCCTCAAAGAACACCCCCACGATTTTCAAAGGGGAAGGTCCATAAACAGGACCTTAACTTAGGGCAGCTTCAATGGCAGATTCCCTCTGATGGCTTGGATTTGAATAATTGATTTAATTACTTTTAAAGAGGACTAGAACTTAAAAATCTTGCTCGAATTTCGATCCAGCGAGGCATAAGTTTCCATGCCGTGAATCAAGTTTTTACTGGGCGTTTTAAAAGCACTCACCAAAGAGAAAGAGACTGATGACCCCAAACTACCGATACATATGTACTGTATCTTACTGAAAACAACAATCTTCAACGAGAGATGTAGGAATGTGGGATACTGACCTTCAGCATGCGATCCAGCTTGTCTCTTCTACCAATACACGTGAGCTAAGAGCAACAAAAGCTCTGGTGGCAGCGACTTTCGGAGCTAAACGGCTTCTGTTAATTATGTTCCCGTAGTACACAGTGCAAACTAAGGCCAGCAATACTTCATCCAGGTTGTTGTTAACATTATAGGCTATTGCACTTATTGTTATCACTAAATCACGAACAACAAGAACCAAAAGTCGGAACAACACCAGTTTTGCAAATGTGTAAAATTCGCCCGAAGATGACGGAAGGCTCTCCGTTATTTTGCTTCAAAACAATAATAAACTTTTCTCTTTTCCCGAAATTTTTGCTTCAAAAGTCGAAGTAATGTGTCTGCAACATCCTTCCATACTCAATATAAAATGAAACGAAACTGATGGTTTACAAATAGAGGGAAATCATGAGTAATCGAAACGCCATTTTCTCGCTTTGTGAAGCGAGCCGCGAAGCGCAGTTTAAACCGGATGTGACGTCATTTTTTGTTGGATGATACCTATACGAAAATTTCAGGAGTCTTCTGCCCCGCCTATGGCAAGCCGTTTGTAGCAAAATTAAATCCTTGCAATATATGTTTAATCCTTTAAATAACGGTTTTATTTAAAGATAGAAAAAGGCATTCAATCCAATGGTAAATAAAATTTTTGGTTCAATTCAGTCTTTTAATTTTCACGATTCAATCCAATACCTGGAATATTGATTCAATCCAATACCTAAAATATTGATTCAATCCAATACCTAAAATATTGATTCAATCCAATACCTGGAATATTGATTCAATCCAATACCTAAAATATTGATTCAATCCAATACCTGGAATATTGATTCAATCCAATACCTCGAATATTGATGCAATCCAATACCTGAAATATTGATTCAATCCAATACCTCAAATATTGATTCAATCCAATACCTCAAATATTGATGCAATCTTCCTGGGCCGAGTGCGGCCAACAGGAACGAGAGTAACTGAGCACTAGAGAGCACTGAAAACATGGCGGGCGAAGGAGAACTAGATTTAGAAGTTGAGTTTCCTAAGTTTCTTGCAGACATCTTGGATAAAACGGAAATAATTTTTGAGAATTTTGACTCAGAAGTTGGAGTCATGGAAGACCATTTCTTAAAATTCCTGTTGAGGTGCTCGAGGAACTTTGAGGACTAGGATTCATCTGGACAACGATAACAAAGATGATTGGAGTTTGGAGATGGACAATTCACAGAAGATTGACAGAGTATGGCTGAGAAGATATGAGGGGTTTCAACAGCTTACCTGATAAGGAACCGAAATCATTCAAGAGTATGGATATAATTTCATTGCAGGTTTCTTTAAGTCCATTGGGTTACGGGTTCAACGGAGAAGAATAAGAGAAAGGTTAGCAAAATTAGATCCCCAAAATACTGTCTTGAGATGGGGTGCGTAAATTCGCTTTGGCATCTGGATGGACATCACTCTCTGATCCGATGGAAAATACTAATTCGGCTGTATAGACGGATTTTCTCGGAGAATAATGTTTTTGAAATGTAGTGCCAACAATAAAGCAGCAACAGGTCTTGAATTGTTTCTGGATGCCGTTAAGAGAGACGGAGAATTTTGGCCTTCGAGAGTACAAGTAGATCATGGTGTTGAAAACGTTGGTGTGTGCGATACAATGGAGCAGGTTAGAAGAGAGGAGAGGGGCAGCTTCACTGCAGGGCCATCAACACAACCAACGAATTGAAAGATTGTGGAGGGATGTTTCCGTTGTACTTCCCACTTGCACTTTTACACTTTTTGTAGTATGGAATTGTCAGGCATCCTGGACACTGATAATTCAGTGCATCTTTCCACCTCACACTTAGTTTTTCAACCAAGGATAAACCTTGCTCTTTGCCAGTTCACTGAAGCTTTCAACCACCAAAATGTAAGAACAGAAAAAAAACTGGTTGCCATACCAAATGTGGCTTAATCATATGATGCATCCTGAAAACCCCCTTTCAAATGGAAAGTCATATGATTTTGAATACTATGGTGATGATCCTGATGGTCCAACTCCATTGGGCAGTGATAACAATGTTGTAGTTGAAGAAATTGACCTGGTACAACATGATTCAGTGCAGTCATTTGTATTGGAAAGGCTAGATCCCTTAAGATAATCAAGTCAAATGGGAGTAGACATCTTCCAGGAGGCTCTAGAACTAGTGACAGTTAAACGTGGGCAACTGACAATTGCATAATACTACATGTGTGTGGGCTGGGTAAAGGAGATTATGGCCCTTAAAGTATTTTTGCAACTCAATTCACAACAGAAAACCTCACCCTGCATCAAATAAATTATTTTCTCATCTTCCTTTTCATTGATATACAAAACTCAGAAACTGCTTGAATTACAGAATGCCTAACTTCTAGCAACACAACTAAACTGAAGAGAAATCAGGGCATTTGATAACTGCCATGTGCACTACTCTGCCTTGTAGATTTTTCAGGTGCTTATCAAAACAGATGTTAAAATGTTGCAAGGTTAATTTGTTATCTTATTTTCAAAAGTACCCAGGACACAAGACTAACCTCTTGGTGCACTGGCATAATGGCCACTAACAGGACTCATGTCACTAGCCAAAACTAACTTTGCACCAGCCAGCCTTTTTCATACACAGCTTCACTGACTTTTTTATAAGAGTGGTCAATCTTGAACATTTCTTGTTGCATCAAAAATGTTAATAATAATCACTAAGAAAATTTCACTCCCACAAACACGAATCCTGCTTTTCTTGAATATGCTTATGTTCAAACTCTGATGTACTTTTATCAGTGTTGCCATTTTCTTTTGTCTCCCTTTAATAGTTAAATATTTATCATATGCTTATTAAGGCAATTATTTCCATGAAATCCACTCATAGTTTCCCTGTTTTCATTAGTTTCTATTCTCTTCAGTTTTACTTTGTCAGGATAATTCTCACTTTTGTTTTCATCCAGTAGACCAGTACTCCATTCCATCATGATTGTCACAATGGCTAGTGAAAGTGCAAAATCTACTATTCAAAACTTAAATGTGTGGCTAGTTGGCAGTAGTGTTAGCCTTGAGCCCTGGGTACCCGATAATATTCACAACAAATTGGTGCCATGCTTGTCATAGAATATCAAGAAAAACATCGTTTTTAGGAAAGAAGTACCACATGTGGGTTAAATAATGCAAAACATGAGACAACAACATTGAAAAACTTAAAACACATCCCAATGTTCAATGATTGCTGTCTTGTAAAATGTAAAGGTTCTTATTTCAAAAATAACTTAAAGCCAGGTTTTCACAAACAGTTTTTGTGAGAAACATGTTTGACTGTGCACACGGCACAGCAAAAATTTTGTTTACAGTTCAAAGTTTAGTGTGCCAGTAATGATTGGACAGCAGAAATATGCACAATACCAAAGACCAATGTGGTAGCAAAATTTGCCACAGTTTATGTTATTTGCCACAAAAAGCTAGCACACACAGCTTTTAATAAACAAATATGTTTATCACATAAAAATTGGTTAACTTACATCTACAAAAGCGGCAGTAATGGAATCTAAATTTTCCGTGTCCCTTGTGTCTCGGTTGTAGCAATGTCTCATTTACCTAAGCAGAC
Organism: Orbicella faveolata; assembly: GCF_042242905.1. Taxonomy (NCBI): domain Eukaryota; kingdom Metazoa; phylum Cnidaria; class Anthozoa; order Scleractinia; family Merulinidae; genus Orbicella; species Orbicella faveolata. The sequence goes on from NW_028301569.1 coordinate 6,053,442, forward strand.
TAATGGTTTGATCAAGAACTTCGGCGTGTGCTTCTGCAAATTGAGTCAAAATTCTCAAAAATTATTTCCGTTTTATCCAAGATGTCTGCAAGAAACTTAGGAAACTCAACTTCTAAATCTAGTTCTCCTTCGCCCGCCATGTTTTCAGTGCGCTCTAGTGCTCAGTTACTCTCATTCCTGTTGGCCGCACTCGGCCCAGGAAGATTGCATCAATATTTGAGGTATTGGATTGAATCAATATTTGAGGTATTGGATTGAATCAATATTTCAGGTATTGGATTGCATCAATATTCGAGGTATTGGATTGAATCAATATTCCAGGTATTGGATTGAATCAATATTTTAGGTATTGGATTGAATCAATATTCCAGGTATTGGATTGAATCAATATTTTAGGTATTGGATTGAATCAATATTTTAGGCATTGGATTGAATCAATATTCCAGGTATTGGATTGAATTGTGAAAATTAAAAGATTGAATTGAACCAAAATTTTATTTACCACTGCATTGAATGCCTTTTTCTATCTTTAAATAAAACCGTTATTTAAAGGATTAAACATATATTGCAAGGACTTAATTTTGCTACAAACGGCTTGCCATAATTGCATCAATATTCGAGGTATTGGATTGAATCAATATTCCAGGTATTGGATTGAATCAATATTTTAGGTATTGGATTGAATCAATATTCCAGGTATTGGATTGAATCAATATTTTAGGTATTGGATTGAATCAATATTTTAGGTATTGGATTGAATCAATATTCCAGGTATTGGATTGAATCGTGAAAATTAAAAGACTGAATTGAACCAAAAATTTTATTTACCATTGGATTGAATGCCTTTTTCTATCTTTAAATAAAACCGTTATTTAAAGGATTAAACATATATTGCAAGGATTTAATTTTGCTACAAACGGCTTGCCATACCCGCCCCTGGTGTCGACAAGTAACGCCATCTTAACTTTGCCAACTTGGGATTGAATTCCTAGCTGTGGGAAGCTTGCAGGTTTGTTTTCTGTCACCGTTAACCTTCGTTTTCCGTCGCTAGTCAAGAAATCGCATCAGCTCAATCATATGCTCTTGAGTCAATCACAGCAGTGCGAATCGAAGAATTTGCATGCATCGCTAGGCTAAGGGGAGTGTTTCAAACTTTTTACGAGTCAGTTTAAATACTTAATTCAGATCTTCATAGAGCTTCAATGTTGCTTTGCGTTGTGTTTACTCTGGAAAATTGAGGAAGATTGCTAGCGTTCATAATTCATTACGTAATAAGTACTTAAGTTCGATACGAAGGGCTATTAGAAATTTTCATGTAAATTAAGGTTACTGGTCAGCATATCAATCAGCATAAAATCAGGTTATACGATATGTAGCTGATCACTAAACATGCGGCTAATATGACCATTTTGTTAACTTAAAAAAACGTTCAAAGTAAACCAGATGTGATTTAGATCAAACTTCATAAGTTACGTGAGCAAAGTGCACTGTCTGTTACAAATTTGATCTTCCTAGCGCCAGTTTATTTGTCAGATCCACTTCAATCCATTTTAGCTCCACGACAACAAAGACAAAACAATTTAAGTTTGGATGATTGCACTTAAGTGCAATACCAGTTACAAATATCAGTGTTGGAAAGAGGGGCTCCTAAGCCATAGAATTAATCAATAAAAATGTTCTAATAATTTATCTTTTATGTTACTTTGGGCAGTTCCAGAAAATAGTATATCCATACTCCCCCCACTACAGAAGGGATTGGAATTTTCTGGGGGTTTGGGTTCTGTAAGACCAAGGAATTTAAAGAAATATATGAAGATTTTATATTATTAGAATTTCCAGAGTGGAAGGGGGGTCTTAAATAAAATCCCTTCTGTGGGAGAGGTATGGATATTTTCTGGAACTACACATTTCTGATACATTGCTAATATATACGTTTGTTCTATCTACAGAAATGGGTGGAAATCAATCAAATTTACCCCCTCGACCGCTGGGTTTTGAATATTTTTGTATAGCCCTCCGTACGACAGATAGGATGCGAGTCGTACTTGGTACAGATCATGAGATTAGCATTATTCGCCAGGCTATCATAGAATCATGGCCTAAGGGTATACAGGAAGAAGAATTCAAAATGAATGGGGTACATCAATTCAAGCTTAAAGGGAATCCATTTTCCGTGGCTTCTTCGTCAACTGATGCGGCAGATTCCAGGAAATTGGGAGGGAACGTCCTGCATAGGCTTTACCGAGATGGATGGAGGCTCCAGGTTGCTGGAGACTTCACGCAGACAACGGATCTTACTACCTGGATCTTCAAGAAAGACCCAAATGCTGTATGTCCATCTGTGCCGTTTCTTATCGTGGGCCTTAGCAGCTGGGACAGTTTGATGGTACTCAATGGACCAATGGAGCTCCATCAGGTCATTAAAGATGCAGTAGAGAAGTCATGGCCAAGTGGAATACAAAAATGGACATATGAAAATGATGTTTTGAAGGTCAAGATGAAAGGCTATCCTTGGCATACGAATGGAGAAGACACAGTGCATGCGAGAGTGATACTGCATACACTTGTGAGTGAGCTACTCATTCGAGGGTGGAAGTTGTATGGAAATTCCAACCTTAGAAGCAGTGCTAACACCCTTTTTTTCGAACGTGACACAAACATCTCACCTGGGATACAGCCCTCTCCAGTGTACTGCACAATAAGCTTCAACAGCGAGGACCTGCTCCGGTTGATTGGCTTTCCAGAGGGCATGGTATCTGCTGTCCGAAACACCATCCAGACCTTCTGGGCGAGAGGTATCCAAGGAGAATCACGCTATGCTGAGAGTTGGCAGTTCAAGCTACGTGGAACCCCATGGTGGGCATCAGGTACCGAGGCAGTGGACTCAAGATTTCTGGTACTGAAGCTGATAGAAGCTATCCAAACATACGGCTGGAGTGTGGTCACTGCTATTGATTGCTCAAGGAAAGATTCTGATAAAAGCAGTCTACTGTTCACACAGTCCCAACCAAGACAGTCTCCATTCTTTTGCATAAGCTTGAATGAGTCTGACAAATTGCGGCTGATAAACGCACCAGACAATATCACACAGGTAAGTGGTAATGATTACATTGAAATTTCCATGTCAGTTCTTAATTCCAAAATTAACAGAAACCTATCTGAGAAGACATAATATTTGTGCTTTGAAAGGAATGCTATTTTGAGATAACTTTTGTTTACTAGCACTTTGAACCTAACTTGTCTCGCGATTACCTTTTTGGCTGTTATCAGTCATAATAAATATATTTATTATGTGCAGCACTTACCAACAAACCTTGAAAAAAAGAAACCAACAAAGGGTCAAAATCTACCAATTGCAACCCACAGGACATGGCTTTTTGAACCCATCAATCAGAAGTTAACTACTCTTTCTTGAGAGGTTGACACTAGTGAAACATGAAAATATCAAAACATTAAATAGCTTAGAAAAACAACATTACATTTATATCATAATACAAATGTATGTGCACTAGGTGGAATTTTTTGCCCAATAGCCCTCCAAAAGTTTCTGAGAGGGAAATTTGACAAAATCTATGACATCAGAGGGTAAGCTTGCATTGTTACCCATGAACATTGGCCAATGACCGCTGTTTTCACACTGATCTAAAAAACTGTCTGTCCATGTGACAGATCATTTCAATCAGTGACCTGGTGCTAAAGGGAAACAGTTGTCAAATGATTTTATTCCATGAGAATTTGTAATGTTTCCCAGTTTCTCTTGGGACCAGTCACTACAGAGTGTGTTCTGTTTCTGTTCTGTTCTGTTTGTTTATTTTGCCTTTTTGCTTAATGTACAGTATTTATAAATATTTTAATGCGAGGTAAGGTGACCTTTAGAAACCATCAGGCTTTTAGTTGAGGCCGCCTCATACGTAACAATACAGTTACATAAATAATGCAACAGTGTGCAGCTTTGCCAGTTCAGTAATTATTTTACTAAAAACTCTAGCAGTTTTTTCTTAAAATTGGGGAAACTTTGTGTAAATGTTCTCCACAATACCATGTACAGTAAGCTTAATA